>NC_056745.1:164750063-164840063 GCF_019279795.1 Protopterus annectens | reverse complement strand
CAGAAGGAGCATTCATTATCTCATTTTTGAACTCATCAGAAAAATTCAGGGACTGCACCTAAACATGCCTCATAATCACCACTGGCAATGCTGCATTTCTAGAAACATTATCAGCTCCCTCCAACACACTTTTTAGAACATTGCTTTGACACCTGAGAAACAAATGAAACAATATATTTAATAAAGATATTTTGTCCTGTAGCCAATGATGCAGCAGACTCATCTAAACTGTACATTTATCTCAACAAAAACTTCCACGTAAAACACTGGTAATTAAACATTTTAAAAGCTATCATGCTGGACTGTGCCATCTACTTTTCCTAGGATTCTAGACACCTGCCTGCTCTGTGTGATTAGGCACAAAAAATACATGGCCTTCTTATCAGCAAAGGCCACTGGGGACACAGAAGCAGGGTCTACAAACAAAAGGGATTGTGGGTCAGGCAAGGCCAACTGTGCCCAAACATTCTTAAACCCTTTCAAAGGCAAAGCCTCAGTCAACAGAAAACTACACACTTTCTAGAAGACCTCTCCCAATGCTGGGATTAAAGGAGGTAACAAAATACTTCTGTTTGGGTCCTTATGTTCATCCTCAGGGGAGCCACTGATCAGACGCAGAAAGGTCAGAGTACCCAGACACAGGATCTCCTTCAAAATGAGGATTCTTAGCAGATGGACTTGGAAGTGCAAGCACTAGCAGATGGACTTGGGGGTGGAAGCACTGGTGTTATTATAACCTAGGTATGCACCTCATAACCAATTCCCTATGCCATGGTTCTAACCATAGCCAACATCTCAGGTGGGAAACCAATGAGAGAATGCTGCCCCACCACATGGAGGGTCTTCTGTCTCTTTTTGGAATGCAGTATAGGAGAGTCCCTGGGGAAAAGTATCAGTACTAGCAACAGATTCTGCACCCCAGACATCCTCTGCACCTAAAGAGTTTTGCCCTCCCATACCTGAAGCAGGCAAGGGTACAGCCCCAGTCAATGTGTCTAACCCTTGTGTCATGCACATCTGTGGCACTACAACCACAAGAGGGGACCTGGAGGTACAACAAGGTGAGTGAGTTAATAAACTACCTGAAGCTAAGTTTTCTGTGGAATCATAAACCATGACTCATATTTTTTATGTATTCTTTCATTTTTTAGGTGTAGATGGGGAAGATGATGGGGGGGGGTTCTGAGCCCATCAAGTCTGTGGACAAGAAACTAGCCAGCTCGATACAACACATTGGCTGCATGGTTAGCCCAGTAAGAGGCTGGACAAATCCCATTATACTCCTTCTAAATAGCATTCTAAATACTATTTCTGTAGGGATACTATTCTGAACACTGCACTGAGAAAATGACAGCATTTTCAATACATTAATTCAAAGCACAAATTATATGCACAAAACTTCCCTGATTTTGTAGAAAAAATCTAGTTTCAGTTCAAAGAAATGGATATAGTTTAAAACAGTTTTAGACAAAAAATAAATCAGAAAGTGATGAGAATTTCCTGTCAGACATGTTTATCATACAAAACAGCACCAAAAGCTATTTCTGCAGGGATTACTATTCTAAAGACCACACAGAATAAAATGATAGTTTCAGTAACACATTTTCCAAGCATAAAATACATCCACAAAAGATTCCTGATTTTCTGAAAAAGGACTAGTTTCAGTTAAAATGAATAGATACAGCCTAAAATAGTATTAGACAAGAAATAAATCAGAAAGTGATGAAAAGTTCTTCAAAAATGTTTACCATACAAAATGGCACCAAAATTGCAAATTAAACTAAAAAAATGTCGTACATCCTACTCAATTCCCCTAAAATAATCATAAGTCAAAAGAAAAAAATGCAATATCAGGAAGTTTTCCAGTCAAAACTTCCAAATAAATATTTTAATCCACAGGCCTTACTGTGCTTGTCAAAGTAAAACAGAAGCATATACAGCATTTCTAATTAGAAAAAATAGTCAAAGCAGCAGAATACACTATTCAAGCACTCAAAGAAAAGGCAGAGGAAGGAAATAAAACCCAAAAGGAGTTTATTATCTGAGCTTTAAAGCTGATGTCACCCAGTTTGAGAGCAGAAATATCCCAAGAGATCTTTTTCCGACTGTGGCACAAGAAAACCAAAAATGTCCTATCTGTGAGAGAAAAAGGGATATCCTGGTCCTGCCAGCTAAGTGGTTCTTCACCCTCACAGACAAGCAGTAGGAGGAGTTCTGAGCTTGGACAGAGTGCCAGGGAGGGCAGCAGGACCAGAGAGGCAGTGTGTTTGTCGAACATGCACTTTTTCCCAGAATATTATTACTTATACTATTTCATATATTCTGCTTCTCTATTTAAGAAAATTTGTATACCATGGGAAACAAAATATTTTTTTCCTATTTTGTGATATAAATTGTTTCAAGTAAAATTAGAAGTTATGTACTTACCATAACGTTCCATCTGAGTAGGTGGATTCATTTGTCTGCAACCTGTGGGTCTGGATCCGATATCGGATCCGAACCGGCATGGTTTATCCAGCTATGGATCCGAGCTCCTAGCTCCTCCCCTCACCCATAATGCCCTGCTCTCCCTACATGACCTTAGATCGAGTTTGCCCTGCACCAACTACCCTAACTAAAGGGTAACACACCCCATGCAGGAACTGACAAGGCCAGGGGGATAGGAGGGCGGGATGGTTGCAGACAAATGAATCCACCTACTCAGATGGAACATTATGGTAAGTACATAACTTCTAAATCTGAAGTAGGAGCTTCATTTGTCAGCAACCTGTGGGACAGAGTCCCCAGCTACCTGAATCTTGGGTGGCCATCATGGAAGGATATTCCGGAGCACCGCGGAGCCAAAGGATGCTCTACCTCTAGACGTGATGTCCAGCTTGTAATGAGAAATAAAGGTATGAGATGAAGCCCAAGTGGCTGCTGAACAAATGTCATCCAGAGGAACCCTAGACTTAAAGGCCGCTGAAGTAGAGATAGACCGGGTCGAATGAGCATGGACTCCCTCCGGTGCGGGCCTCCCAGAAGCTTGGTACGCTAACAGAATACACTGAGAAATCCAGCGTGACAAAGAAACTTTGGAAATTGGTTTACCCAGATTGAATTTGGCAAAGGAAATGAACAATTGGTCGGATTGCCTATGACCAGCTGTTCTGTGAAGATAAAAATGAAGCTGCCTGTGAACATCCAAGGAATGCAGCTTGTATTCACCTTTGTTTTGATACTTAGGAAAGAAAACAGGGAGGTTGATGGACTGATTAATGTTAGCTTCCGAAGCTACCTTAGGAAGAAAGGAGGGATTGATCCTGAGGCACACCCGGTCCGGATGGAAGATCAAATAAGGCGGTTTCATGGACAGGGCCTGAAGTTCAGAAACTCTCTTAGCCGAAGTAATGGCTACTAAAAAAGCAGTCTTAAGAGACAAGAATTTAAGATCTACTGTGGCCGCAGGCTCAAAGGGGGGAGCGGTCAAGGCCTGAAGTACCAAGGAAAGATCCCACGGGGGAACCGTTTCTTTGACAGGGGGTCTGAGCAAAAAGGTGCCTTTTAGGAAGATTTTGCATAACTTAGCTGACATAAGAGGCCCAGAGTCATGACCAACATGGTAATGAGAAATGGCTGCTAGCTGAACTTTGACCATGGAACTACTGGCACCATCATTAAAGAGAGTAGTAAGGAAGTCTAAGACTAAAGGAAGGGGAACCGTGAAGGGATCTAGACCTTGCCGCTCCACCCAAATGGAGAACCGCTTCCATTTACTGCGGTAAATTTTCCTGGTAGAGGGCTTGTGGGCCGCTACCAGAATGGCCTTAACTGGGGACGAGATACCGGGAGTCCTGATTAGGAGTGGAACTGGAGCAGCCAAGCAGTCAACTTCAGGTTGTCCAGGTTCGGAGTTGGTAGGTTCGATGGGTGTGATATCAGATCTGGAATGGGATCTAGAATCCAAGGTGGATTCACTGAATGAGACCTTAGGTAAGGGAACCAGATCTGTCGAGGCCAGAATGGGGCAATGAGGATCATTCTGCACCCCAACCGAGAGGCTTTCTGAAGTACTTGGAGCATCAGAGGCAGAGGGGATATGCGTAAAGAAGACCGGGAGGCCAAGCATGCACCAGAGCATCTCTCGGGGAATCCCCTGGAGGGGGAATTAGAGCGAAAAAACTGTCGCACTTGGCGTTTAAGGGAGAAGCAAAGAGATCGCAACAGGGAGTCCCCCACTGTGCGAAGATACGTTTCCCTACTTGAGCATTGAGAGACCACGTACAGGGAGAGAATGGTGCGACTGAGCTTGTCCACTAGGATGTTGGACCGACCCGGAATATGCGTTGCGATGAGAAAGCGGTTGGTGGAGATCGCCCATTCCCACACTCTCATGGCTTCTCGACATAAAGGGTAAGACCTGGTTCCCCCCTGTTTTTTGATGTACCAGACCACTGACATGTTGTCTGACTGAATCGCAATTGTTCCCAGGGGAAGGAGGGCTTGAAGTGCTTGCAACGCCAAGAGCACCACCCTCTTTTCCAGAACATTGATATGCAGGGAGGTCTCTGAATCGCTCCACGTGCCTTGGACCGTCCGGCCCGCAAAATGCCCCCCCACCTGAGGTGGGAAGCGTCCGTGGTCACTGTGGCGAGAGGGGGAGATGCACAAAAAGGGTGGCCTCTGTGGAGATCCGGGAATGGAGCCACCACAAGAGAGACCACTAGCAAGCCTTGCTGATTGCAATGGGGTGATGTAGGGGGAGAGAGAGAAATGACCATTGCACCTGAAGTGTCCACTGAAGCACCCGCATGTTCAAGTGGGCAAGCAGAAGAAGAGTAATCACTGCCACCATAGACCCTAGTGCCCTCAGGACCAATTCCGCAGGAGCTGAGCTGGAGTGAAGGATGGCCCGCACCTGGAGTCGCAGATTCCGAACTCTGTCGGTTGTGAGAAAGGCTCTTAAATTTCTCGTGTCTAACCTGGCCCCTATAAATTCTATTATCTGAGTAGGGACCAGGTTGGACGTTTCTATGTTTACCGTGATGCCTAGCCGGGGAGCTAGACGAAGAAAAGAGTCTCTTGCCAAGGATAGTAGATGCCTTGTTGGGGCAATGAGAAGCCAGTCATCCAGGTACAGAAAGACCTGAACCCCCTGAAGCCTCAGGTGGGCCGCAACCACTGCTAATACTTTGGTGAACACCCTGGGGGCTGTGGTGAGACCAAAGGGAAGGACCCTGAACTGGTAGTGACTGGCTCCCAGCCGGAAGCGAAGAAACCTCCTGGATTGTCTGTCCATTAGAATGTGGTAGTACGCATCCTTGAGGTCTATAGAGCACATCCAGTGATTCTCCCCTAGAAGGGGGAGGATGGATTGTAGAGTGACCATCCGGAACTTCTCCTTGGGAACTGCCAGGTTCAGTAGGGACAGGTCCAGAATGGGTCTTAGGTCCCCCGTCTTTTTTGGCACTAAAAAGAACCTGGAGTAGAACCCTGATCCGATCTGGTTTGGGGGGACGGGCTGGATGGCTCTTTTTCTCAGCAGATGGCCAATTTCTGCTGAAGCGACCTCCCTTTGATCGGGTGGAACATCGGGGAGGATTTTGAATCTTGGGACATGAAGAAAGGGGATTTTGTAACCTCTGGATATGATCTGGAGTACTCAGTGGTCCGATGTAATGGACTCCCAATGCCACTAGGTGCTCCGAAAAACGTCCCCCGACTGCCTCCAGAGTGGAGCAGTTGGGCAACCCCTCAGGGTTGCTATGTGGGCTGTTCAGAAAAAGGTTCTCTGGACCCAAAGTTCTTGGGAGCCCCTCTGCCCCTAGGGCGGCGTCCTCCCTGTCCTCCTCTGCCGCGGAAGGACTGGTTGTCCGGAGCGGGTTGGGATTGCTGCGACTTCCGGAACCACATCTTCTTCTGGCCCTTTTGGTTCCTAGAGTAGGACCTCTGGGGCACAGAGAAGCAGACTCCGATGGCAGACAGCGTCTTCCCGTCCTTCTCGCTCTGAACCAAGGTGTCGCGAACTGTCTTGCCAAAAAGGGCAGAACCATCAAAGGGGGCGTTCGCGAATGATGCCTTGAAGGGCTCTGTGAAATCGCAGTGGCGGAGCCAGGCCTGGCGTCTTGTGACTAGGTCTACTCCTGCAGCTCTAGCGGCTCCCTCGGTAGCATGGGAAAGTAACCGCATAGAGGTGTTGGTCACAGAACGAAGAGTGGCCATACAGGTGGAGTGCAAAAGTTTGTCCTCCTCCGACATGGACTCTGGGGGGGATGCAGCGTATTGCTTGATAAGATCGCGCTGCATCCTAATGACATGTGCCAAATAGTTGAGCGCCCTCACTGAGAAGGTCGCTGAACTAAACATTCGCTTCCCCAAACGGTCCATCATCCGAGACTCCTTGCTCGGGGGATGGACTGAGGGACTCTCTTGAGCGAGTTCCCTCTTAGTGGCTGCTGCCGACAACATGGCATCTACCGGGGGTCCCTTGCTCCAGTGGGCACGGTCAGCAGGGGGGCTAAGGATCCTGTCCGGCCTCTTGGGGATTGGCTCCACGGTGTCCGGTTCCTTCCACGCCCTGGTGGTAATAAGGTCCACCAGGGGGTCAGCAGGAGGGGACCCCCAAGAGGTAGACGGGCCCACTTCAAATGCCTCCAAGAACACGGACTCGTCCGAGGAAGACTTTGGGGCAGACCACCCACCTCTTATCCATAACATTTCCATGATGTCTCCAAAGGAGACATCCTCAGGGGGTGATCTTGGGGAGCCTTCCCCTTCCTCCAAGTCAGTGTCTTCAGTTAAAGACTCGGGGGAGTCTATGTGCCTCCTCTTACACGTATGCTTGCGAGGTGCTTCCTCGGGGGGGCTGTCCGAGGAGCCCTCGCCAGAGATGTCCAGATCCAAGGGAACTGCTTGGAGCAGTGAAGCGGGCTGTCCCAGTGGCCGGGTGATGGAAGCCTGGCCCAGAGCAGATGGAGTGCGGGACGGAGCTGAAGCAAGGACCGGGGGTCCGGATGCCCTCAACAGAGCCCTCTCCACTACATCAAAAGCCGAGGGGGAGCCAGCCTCGACTATAGGATCCAAAAGTCGGCTCCCCCTCGGATCCAATGAGTGGATCGCAGCCGGCGCCGAGCCCCTCGGATCTGAGGGAACAGTGCACTCCGACAGGGACGGCGCCGAAGGCACACTGAGTCCCTCAGATCCGAAGCTCGGGCCAAGGCTCCGAGAGGTCGGATCCAACAAACTCGAGGGCAGGGTCGGATCCAAAGTACCCAGTACTGTCAGCGCCGACCCACCTCCGGCTCAGAGGCTGCCCGGCTCCGAGCGCTCCGAACCCGGGTAGCGGGTCGGAGAAGGAGCTATGGGCTTGAAAAATGGGGTCGAGCTCCCCCCCCAGAGGGGGGGGGGGGAGGCAGGAGCACTCCCATCTGCTTCTGGGCCTGGATGAACCTTCGCATCATCTGGTCCAGATCAGCGTCGGAGAGGCTGTAGGTAGACCTCGACGAGGCTACCAAGGTAGGCCTTGAGTGCCGCCTCGATAGCCTCGAAGGAGGTCGGGTCTCCTCATCCTCAGGCCCCGGCAAAAAACAAGGGGACCAGAGCCGAGGAGGAGGAGAGCCAGCAGCCAGAGAGGCCGGAGGAGAAGCCCGCTTAGTCGGCGGGGCCGAGACGGAGGTCTCGGCCCGCCGCTTGTGGTGCTTCTCTCCGTCCTTCTTCCTGGCTTCCTCTCCTCCAACCCATAGAGGGAGTTTGAATCCCGGGAGGGGAGCAGGCAGGCAGGAACCGCCGGAGCAGTAACTACCGGACGGGGCCGGGCCGAGTCCGGGGGCAAGAGTCCCGCCAAGACCAGCTTCGACCTCCACTCCTTCAATGCCCTGGGGTTGAACCCTGCACAGATTGAACACCCAGAAGTGAGGTGTTCAACCCCAAGGCATCGAACGCACTGAGTGTGGCCATCAGCAGGGGATAGCTTATGGCCACACTCGGAGCATTTTGAAAAGATTGCCTTTGGGGCCTCAGACATATTCACTAACTTACTTTTTTTTTTTTTTTTTTAAAAAGTAATGCAAAGTAATTAAACTAATCACTCACACAGAAGGCCCCAAACAATACACACGCACACAAGCTACGTACCAGCGAGGTGATGGTAATACAAAAATAACCAAGTTAACAAAAAATTAGATTAAAAGAGGGAAAACCTAAAACTTTCACACAAATTATGAATTTTTTGACAGAAAAACCCTTCTTAAAACACCAAAAAAGCACTTAGCTGACAGGAGCTCAAAATCCAGCTGTCACAATGAACGCGGCAAACTAGATCTGAGGTCATGTAGGGAGAGCAGGGCATTATGGGTGAGGGGAGGAGCTAGGAGCTCAGATCCATAGCTGGATAAACCATGCCGGTTCGGATCCGATATCGGATCCAGACCCACAGGTTGCTGACAAATGAATCTCCTACTTCAGATCATAAGTTAGCAAGATGATATATATCCCAAATGTCACTTCTCTAGTCAATGTTGTTGCTGTTGTGTCTTTTTGGCTTTTCCTGATTAGAGGTCGCCACAGCGGAACTCCAGTCCGCTAATGATTGGCAGTCAATTTTTATGGTGCCGAGTTGCCAGCCCGATGCCCAACCGTCAGTGAAGGCACGCCCATTAGTCAATGTATTCTTGAAATTATACAAACTGATAGATTACAAAAGTTATATTGTATATTATATAGGAGAAACAAACTTCTACAGTGTATAAAGCTGTCTATGAAACAAAATTAGAAAAGAAATATCTGGGGAAGCAAAATGGAAATAGCTTTAAAAGACTCCTTCCATGATTCATTGTGGACAGACAATTTTATGAACATCATGAATGTCACAGAACTACATATGCCATGCCATAATACAACCATTCCTTATAAGTTTACCCAAAGAACTCCCTATGCACCTTTAGATGGAAGTTGATAAAGTACAAGAATGATCATCTGGGTTGGCATTGCAACAATAAATGCAGACTTTTCTATCTGATATTTTATACCAGTGTTATCATCAAGTTCAAAGTAAGATTTCCTTTGTTACCATGGCACAACAGGAGCATTTTAGAAAACTGAAAAGATTCATCTTTGCCTAGCTTTCCATTACTGAAATGGTGGATATATTACTTTGAATATGTAACATGCTAGTGGGATTTAAGTAATGTTAACAAGAATAATCAAACTGAATTAAGTTATTACCTCTCTCTTGGTGATGAGGATATGTTTCATCCTTTTCACTTATTTTTCTTTTACTTTCATTATCTTTAAATGTTAAAGTTATCTTACTCAATGGACTTCTGCAAAATTGCAAAATTAATAAATAATAAAATAAAAATACAACGTGACTTGATATTAGTAATCAGTGTGTATTTGGGAAGAAATGTATCAATGACAAAATATTACAATACACAACAAAGATTGAAGTTGTGTGCATGCTGCAAATGGTGTATGTTTATAACATCTATAGAATGGATTAATGGTCAAATTCTAAAATATTTGGAATACATTGGACTCATATTCATTGTTTATTTAAAAAGGAAATGAATCTGAATGATTTTCATAACAGTGCAAAAAAGAAAAAAATGAGATATGTACTCACTACAACTAGGCATTTTTTGTTGCCCATTTTCATTTTTCCTCAATGTATGGGTTATAGCTTCAACCTCGGATCTCTGCATCCTACAGTCTTTGGATTGAACTCTAGAGCTCCTCCCTTTACCCATAAATGCCATAGTCCATCCCCAATACCTCAGATCAAGTTTGCTGCATTAAAAGTCTCAGTATATAACAGCAGAAGAGAAGAGAAATTAGACCAGGGCTCAAACCTGGAACTACAGGTTCCAAAGGTTCATCAGATCACTCCAGAAGATGGTAGGACGAGGGGAGGAGGAAGGAGTTGAGGAAGAATGAAAATGGACAACAGAGATGCCTAGTTATGGTGAATACATAACTGTAATACCTGATGTTGTCCTTTTCATTCTTCCTCAATGTATGAGACAGAGTCCCCAGCTACAAAAATCTTAGGTGGCCCTTATGGAAAGATATTCCAGAGAACTGCTGAACCAACAGCAGCCCTGTTTCTAGAAATTATGTCCAATTTGTAATGAGTAATAAAGGTATGAGCATTAGACCAGGTGGCTGCTGCACAAATATTATCAATGGAAGTTCTATACCAGAAGACAGATGAGGTGACAATGGATATAGTCAAATGGGCCTTAGGTAGTCTTGGTAGACAGGCCTTGCTGAAGATATATCCAGGAAATGCAATTAGTTATCCATTTGGGCAATGCAACTTTATAAATTGGAGAATCCAGTCAATTAGGTGAAAAAGAGACAAACAGCTAGTCCATTTTTCTGAAATCTTTTGTTCTGTGTAAGTAGGAATGTAGTTGTCTATGTATATCTAAAAGATGCAGCATGTATTCTCCCTTGTTCGAAAATTTTGGGAAGAAGACTGGTAAATAAATGGTTTGATTTATATTTGATTTAGAAGCCAATTTTGGTAGGAAAGAAGGAATGGCTCATAAGGTAACCCTGTCTTTATGAAAAACAATGTATGGAGCTTTCAATGAAATAGCTAAGAGTTTGAAAGTCCTTTTAGCAGTAGTAACAGCAACTAAAAATTTCCAAGACAGAATTTTAAGTTAACTTTTGCTGAAGGTTCAAAAGGTTGTTGAGTTTAGCCTTGCAATACTACTGTTAAGATGGCAGATCTTTCACTTCTGGTCTGTCCAGAAAGGTACTCTTCATAAAAGCCTTACATAATTTGGAAGCAGCCAAGCAAGAAGCATTGTACCCTGAGTGAAAGTTTGATATGGTTGCTAACTGTATTTTGATTGTGGAAAAAAGAGCACCTTCTTTAAAAAGTGAAGCTAAAAACTCCAATACAGAGGAAATAGGGACAGAAAAGGGATCAATGTCATTTTTCAGTGACCAAATTGAAAATCTTTTTCACTTGCTCTTGTAAATTCTCTAATGGAATATTTTTATAAGGACAAAAGTATATTATGAACTGGGGAAGAGAGCCTGGGCTGTCTAGCTATTAATGGAACCGGAGAAATCATGTGCTTAGTTTGAGGCTTGGAATACTAGGATGTTTTATCCCCAAGGGCTGTGACAGAAGGTCTGGACTGGGGTCCAGTATCCAAGCAGGATAACGAAGATGAGACCAAAGGAAGTGGAACCAGACCTGGTGAGGCCAGAAGGGGGGCAATGAGGATAACCAAGCTCTTCAACCGGCTGGCTTTCTATGTGTACTGGAATTAGAGGTACTAGGGAATAGGCATAAAGGAGACTGGAGGGCCAAACATGAACTAGCAGATCTCTTGGTGACTCCCCCTGAGGGGGGGATCAGGGCAAAGTACCTACTGCATTTGTTGCTGTGGGGAGAAGAAATAGATCACAGCAAGGCTGGCCCCACCAATGGAAAAATTTCTCCACCACTGATTGATTGAGAGAACACTTGTGAGGCATCAGAATGGACTTGCTAAATTTGTATGCTAGTACGTTGGATTTCCCCAGAATGTGTGTTACTACTAGAAAGCAGTTGGAAGAGATCACCTATTTCCACGCTGTCATAGCTTTTTGACAGAGGGGATAAGATTGAGTTCCACCTTGTCTGTTGACATACCAGACGACAGACATGTTGTTGGTTTGAAATGCAATGGTCCCCAGAGGGAGAGCATCTTGAAATGCCTGCAATGCTAGAAGGACTGCTGTCATCTCTAGGACACTAATATGTGAATTTGTCTCTTGGAAGGACCACATACGTTTGACTGTCCTTCCCAAAAAATCTCCCCCACCCCAGTTGGGAAGCATCTGTGGTTACTGTGGCTACTGGAGGAGACAGAGTAAAGGGGTGACGTATGAGAGTGTCATCCATCTGGATCCACCATTGAAGATGGTTTCTGCATACCTGAGTGAGTCTGACTGGGTAAGAAAGAGGTTGCCGAAGAATAGACCACTCTACAGCTAGAGTCCATTGCAGAACATGCACATAGTAATGTGCTAAGGTGACTAATACTATAGCTGCTGCCATTGAACCTAGAGTCTTTAGAACCAGTCTGATGGGAGGAGCAGGATAAGAAAGGATTTGTTGAATTTGGGACTTGACTGAGGCCACACGATTTGGAGGTAAAAAAGCAATCTGACTTATTCTATTCAGATGAGCACCAGTGAACTCAAGGCTCTGTACTGGTAATAGCTTCGATTCAGAAATGTTAAGTGTAATGCCTACAGACTGGTAAATTTGGAACAAATAGTATTTGGACTGTTCTAGGCGATGCTTGGTTGGAGCGGTGAGAAGCCAGTCGTCTAAGTATTGGAACACCCAGAATCCCTGCAGTCTCAGGTGAGCTGCTACCACTGCCATACACTTGGTAAACTCTTTAGGAGTTGTAGTGAGTCCAAAGGGTAGTGTTCTGAATTGATAGTGACTGGCTTTCAGCCAAAAGTGTAAGTGTCTTCAGGAGCATATGTCTATTTTGATGTGATTGTATGCATCCTGAAGATCAGTTGAGCACATCCAATCATCCTTGAGTAAAAGAGGTAGAATGGACTGAACCATGACCTTTTGGAACTTTTGACTTCCTCACATATTGGTTCAGATTGCTTACATCCCAAACTGGTCTCAGTTCCCTTGTAAGTTTTGGAAATAAAAAGAACTTTGAGTAAGTTCTGAATCCTTTCTGGTCTGGTGGGACCTCCTAGATGGCTCTTTTGTCCAACAGCTTCTAAATTTCTTGTGCTGCAGCTTCTTAGGTGATGTCAAGATCTTGTCTGGTCTCTTGGGTATTGGTTCAACAGTATCAGGATCTTTCCATGCCCACTTAGAGACAAAATAAATGAGCTGATCTGCAGGCAGAGAAACCCAGGAGGTAGACAGGCCAGCACCAAAAGCCTCCAGGAATACTCAGACTCCTCTAGGTTGTTGGGAGACCAAACACCCCTTTGCTTTAAGAGTTCCAGAATTTCTCCAAATGAGACTTTATTAGGTGGTGATCTTGGGGACCCTACCCCTTCATCAAAGTTGGTATCTTCAGTGACTTGACTCTT
This sequence comes from Protopterus annectens, assembly GCF_019279795.1. NCBI lineage: Eukaryota > Metazoa > Chordata > Ceratodontiformes > Protopteridae > Protopterus > Protopterus annectens. Next base: position 164,827,007 of record NC_056745.1, on the reverse strand, counting down.
TAGGAGAGTCTAGGTGCATACTTTTGCACTTTTTCTTTCTGGGAACTTCTTCAGTGGGATGCTCCGGAGAAATATTGGAAGAAATTTGTATACCCTGATGGGTATCCTGGTTGCTGACTTGGGCTGGCTGTCCCTGTGGTAAGGATGATGGAAGCTTAAGATGCAAATATGAATGGGCTAGGGTGGCTGAAGCTGAAGAAGGTGGAGAAGTTCAAGCTTCTGGGATAGAGAAATCTCTCTCCACTACCTCAAATGCTGAATGCCTAGGAGAGAAGAAAACCAACAGCTCCAAAAGAACATGCTTATGGACCATAAGATCCCTCCTCCTCAAAGGTAGAGTACTTAAAGAGGGAATCAGAACTGAACTGTCTAATGTTGAGGTGGCTCCAACAGCTTCAGAGGTGACTCCAACACCTTGGATCCAGCATCAATACTATGGCTTTGAATCATCCAGCTCTGAGGCACTCAGAGCTGGTCCACTCACAGACACCACCTGAGTTGACAACACCAATATCTTAGAATCTGAGGTGAAAGACTCCAGAACCTTCCGATCCCATGATTTTGATACGAGAGGTCAGAGAAGGAGCAAGTGGGGAGGGGTTGTACTAAGGTCTCTGGACCTGATGGGGTCAGAGCCAGAAGAGCCCCCATTTGTATCTGTGTTGAGAGGAACTTTCTCATCATCTTGTCCACATCTGCTTCAGTCAAACTTTTCAAAGAGCAAGTCAAGGATGTTGTGGAGGAAGACTTTAAATGGTGGTGTATTGGGGGAACATTTCAAGAAGGGGATGGCAGCCTAGAGGTGATCGGATCTGGACTCAAGAGTGGTGATCAGATCCAAGGCGACGTCTCTTTTTGAATCTTCGGATCCAAAGATTTAGACATTTTTGCTGGAAGTTCTGAACTCAGAGCCAATGATGTGGTAGGCTCTGAAGAGTGTTTCCTGGAATCTCTTTTTTCAGACTTCTTAGAGGGATGAACCCCAGAAGTTACTGGTGAAGCAGAAAATTTAGAAGGCAGCAAGCCTCTGAGAATAATCTTATTTTTACAGAGTCAATTATGGCCCTAGGGTTAAAACCCTTTCAAATGTCACACCTTGCATCAAGGTGTGACAGCTCTAGGCAGTATATGCATTCTGAATGCTCGTCTGACAGTGGAATTTTGTGGCCACAGGCCATACATTTTTTGAAACCCATGGGTTTCTCTGACATTTTAACTAAAAAGTAGAAAATTCAGAAACTGCACTAAATCTGTAGCAAAAAAATGACAAAAGCTAAAGATTTTTTTTTAATTTAAATAATCAGAAGTATACCAACTATGGTAATAACAGAAGTACCCAAAGGTACTGAAAAGATGATAAAACAAATAGGAGTACCCAAGTACTTCAAAGGGAGAAGGGAAGAAATGCTATAAGAATTAGGAAGATATAAGATATAAGATATAAATGAAGAAATATGATATCAGAAGTTATCAAAATTCACTGTAACAGCAACCACGTCTGTACTCTAAGGCAGTAAACAAGATCTGAGGTAAGTTAGGGACAAGGGCATTATGGGAAAGGGAGGAGCTCAAGAGCTTTCAGTGATCCACAAGCTAATAGAAGTGGTCGAGTTGGATCTGTAGTTTGGCTCTGAACCCAAAGGTTGAGGAATGAATGAAAGTAGCCAACTTCAGATTCACATTATCTTTGATTCCTTGAGTAGGATCATTGGGGGTAGAAAAGAAAACCCTACAGTAGACAGGGTCTTTCCTTCCTGTTCACGTGGTAAAGCATTTCTTTCACAGAAGTGTCAAACAAAAGTTCCATCAAAGTGAGCATTGATGAAAGAAGATTGAAAGGCTTCACAAAATTGCATAACCACATCCAGGCATGTCTCCTTACAACAAAGCCTGAACCGGCAGACCATGAGGTACCTTCTACAGCATGCAGGATTAGCCTCATGAATGCATTCGATATAGATAAAAGAGTGGCCAGCTGTGAGGATGATCTCTTATAATCCTTTGGAAATGTGGACTCTGAGAGAGACTTTGAGATTTCCCTGGTCAAACCCCTCTGCAGTCTTATAAAGTGTACCAAATAGTTCAGGGACCTCAAGGCAAAGGTCGCTGATGCAAATACATGCTTTCTAAATCTGTCCAGCTCCCTTGACTCTCTGTTAGAAGGTGATAGAGGAGCTCTGTTCTGCTAGCTTCTTCCTGGTGGCTACTGCCATAACCATTGCGTCACCAGGGACTGCTTTAATCCAATTGGGTCTGTCTTTTGGAGGGGATAGAATTTTGTCTGGTTGACATGGGATCGACAACAGAATCTGATTCATTCTATGCCTGGTGAAAGACTAGGTCAATAAGCTCATCAGCCTGGGAAGTCACCCAAGATGTAGATGTGCCAGAACCAAAAGTCTCCAGGAATACTGACTCCTCAGGAGAAGGGCTATCAGAGGACCAATCACCTTTTTGCTTAAAGATTTCCAATGTCTCCAAAGGAGTCATCATCAGGTGGTGATCTGGGGGACCCTTCACCTTTGTTAAAATCAGTATCTTCAGTTAGGGATTCCAGAGGGGAATCTATGTGCCTCTTTTTGCATGTTCTCTTTCATTGAAACTCCTTAGCAGGATGCTCTGGAGAGGTGTCCAAAGGAGGGGTAGTTTCCCTATGGGGGACCTTCTGGATGCTACTTGGTATTGGCTGTCTCTATGGAATAGGTCTTATGGGATCAGAGCTTGGAACCAAAGGGGAATAGGGTGTAGATCCAAGGATGTATAAGAGACTGGATCTCTTGAAGGAGAGAACAGCTTCTCCACAATCTTGAAGGCCGATGGACCCAAGGAAGTCATGGCCAGCTGCACCGGAGCCGAGACCTCCAAAGTAGGCAAACCACAACTCTGACCAGATCAGTGTCTCAAGGAGGGAGCTGGACCCAAGCTCCACTCAAGTAACCCACATGTGCAACATCAATCTGGTCTGTGACATCAATAGGACTTGTGGGCAGGACAGATTTGTGACCCAGAGACTCCCCCTTCTGTGGAAAAGACTCCCTCTTCATGTCAAGCACAGTACCTCATTAACCCTTTTCAAACACAACTTGGATAACTGGATGGTGAACAGATAATACATCCCTGGGATTCCACCTGTGTCCCTGCTGGACAGGGCATCAGGTGCTGACTTGTTGTAACATGGGCTAAATTCTTGGCTAGGCTTGTAAGGGCCTCAGGGACAATAGTTTATTAGCTTCCTATGATCCTGTGATCTAGTGCTGAGGCTCCAAAGGGCAAGGAATGCTTCAACAACATTGGAGTCAATCCTGGTGCCACTGATCCAATGCAGATGCTTCTGCTCCGAGATGCATCCTGATCTGAGGGAACAGGAGCAGAACTGATCATAGAAACAGTTGGGGTCAAAGACATTATTCTATTTGGCTTCAACATCAGTACTCTCAGAACTTTCAGATCCTGGTGCTCCAAAACTGAAGGATGAATCAGAGAAGGAGATACAATTGTATAGTAGGTGGATGGAAGGCTCATGGATCAGATGGGAGATGGAGACGGTATAATCCCCATCTGGATCTGAGCTCTGAGGAACTTTCCTCATCATCCTGTCCACTTCCACTTCAGAGAGACTCTTGGAGGACCTGAAAGATGAGGTGGTAGACTGAGGTCTTGAGTGCTTCCTCGAAGTTTGCATGAGAGGGAAGTGGGAGCTGAGGAGATATAAGGTCTATGACTAACTCAGATGAATGAGTTCTCAGCATCTGAGAAGTACCCAAGATCAGATCCAATGGTTTCAGATCTCTGGGTTGAGCAGGAGGAGTACACAAAATGACTATCGGACCTGAAGACATCTGTATTTTTTGTGGAGGCTCTGAGGACAAAGAATTCTTCACAGACTTACATGGGGATCTTTTCCTGTGCTCCTGTGGAGGCTCAATGGATTTCCTGGGGGTTTAAGCCCTAAAGGAAGAAGAGAAGGAAAGGGGTAGTAACACTTTAAGGACCAACTTGTTTCATTTGTCAGCTATAGCTCTGGAGTTAAACCCAACACAAATGGTACAGTTCAAACCCAGGTGTGCTGCCCCTAAACAATAAACGCACTCCGTGTCAGCATCCGAATTTGGAATTTTGTGCCCGCAGGAAGTGTATTTTTTAAACCCTGTAGGCTTCTCAGCCATAGTAACAACTGCAAGCTACAGAAAGAAAAAAAGGGAGTGAAGAAATATATATATTTTTTAAACTATAGCAAAGGTAGCAAACTGCCAACAATGATAGTAAAGTGGTACTTAAGAAACTTATTTTATTAAAGTATTGCAGCTGATGGAAAGAAACCTGAAATCTAAGAGGGAGGAAAAGTCTAATTTAAATATAAGAGAAAGTCACTTTTAGAGAAAAAAAAACAAAAACAAAACACAGCTCACCTAAAAACCTGACAAAACAATCATAAGAGGATTTACATCTGTGTAAGATGGTGGCAAATGAGATCTGAGATATTGGGGATGGACTAGGGCATTATGGGTACAGGGAGGAGCTCAAGAGTTGGATCCAAAGTCTGTAGAATGAGGCCGAGTCAGATCAGATTTCCAATCCATAACCAATACGTTAAGGAAGAATGAAAAGGACATCACATCTAATGATAATATACAATACCACTGACACAACAAAGTAGCAAGATAATGTTTAAATGCTAGACTGAATATTGGTGAACTAACAACTAATTAGGAAGCAAAAGTAAAGCAGTTTTCTTTTATTACTGCATATGCCTTATGTAACATTGTTTTAAGTGAATTGTAGACATATAGACAAACAAAAAGGACCGTTTTTCCAAATAAAAATAGATGATATTCATCGTATAAAGCCAGAAATTAGCAACTTGAATATTACCAAATAGAATTTCAGGTTACTTTTGCTACATGACCTTTTAAGTGATATGTATAGATGCACACCATACAGTTATTTAAAAGCCAAAATTTGTGTAACAAAATTTCCAGTAACTGGTGACTGTATAGGTAAAATAAAGATATAAATAAACTGACAAATCATTATTTTGAATTAAGAACACACTGTGTAAAGTTGTAAAGTTGTGTATCAGTATATATATATATATATATATATATATATATATATATATATATATATATATATATAAAACAATGGATAATGCTAAGGTTTAAGGACAATGATACAAAAGACAATAGTGCCAACCCACACAGATAACTGGGGCTCTTGAAGTATTAATATGAAGCAATGTACTACTGTTAACTGCTTTATTGTTTTCTTTCCCTCAGTTCAAATGTAAAAGAAAAAAAAAAAACAGTTATGTTTGTTTATATACACATGTGAAAGACTGAAAGTACATACATGTCTGGGGATGACAGTCTGCAAGTTATGCAGTAAGTAAAAACACAGAAATGCAACTCTAGACTCTATCCCCGGGATTTATGAACCTTGCGCCAGGCGCCAGCATAGCGTCGGCGTTATAAAGCCAAATATGGCCACCGAGCGATTCAGGTATGAAGCAATCCCACGTGCACTACCGGCGGCGCCGACCTCGCCGCCCGCGTAGGTATGCTAATCACACTGTGTGCGGTATTGCACCATGCAAATGAAGGCAAATAGCGATTCACGAAGTGGGGCATGCGTAGCGTAAGGGCACGGCAATGTAAACCGAAAACGGTTTACATTTACCCAAACATGACCAAGGAGTAACGGAAGGCTGTCAACGTCAGGTATCATACAGGTGCAATATGCCAAAGGCGAAAGGCACCGAGAATGTCCAAAGAAAACATGCACAAACTGTAAATAATGACAAAAATGTCATGTACGTAGAAACCACAGCAGAACCCCTGGATATGTGTACAGAAGGTGCAAAGCAATGAAATAATATGACAATGTCCTAAAAGAGCTGTATAATACACATCAGCTGTACAGCCACCACACACCATAGTATGTATGGAAAGCCCAACCCAGCGCAAGGGTTGTCAAGGAGTGGTGGGAGTGTTCGGCACCGTAACCATGTATTAGCAGTCAATGCCATGCAAATGAGGCAGATAATAGTGAATCGCAAAGCTGGCGCCGGTGTAAGGATGGAGCAAACGGCGCAGCGGTACTACACCGAGGAGTGGCCTACACGAGATACATGTCAATCGCAGAGGGATGTGCCACACTAGGATGAAGCAAATTGGAGGCGATCAAACCTGGGCTGTACAATGCACATCACAGGAGCAGGACCGGGGTGTGAGGAAATAGATGCGCTGAGAGTGCATAATGCGTGCACAGATGCATGTGCACGAGGATGACTATGTTCTAACACAGTCATGTGACGGCCTCCCCGTCAACAGCCACGGATATAGGAAGGTAATGCGGAGAATATGAGGAAATGCGGAAGCAGTGTAATTGGAGCCGTAATGAGCAATCAACACCAATCAATCCAGGAAGGGCAAACGGCGGCAGCCGACAACTCTGTATGCAGACTCCTGCATAATGAGAAAGGGGAGGCATATGAATGCAAAGATAGTAGGGGATGTAGTAGAAATGCAAAGAACAAAGAACCAAAATAGCACAGCCAAGTACAGAGGTAGCATAACTGCGGCTGCAGATAAAATGCATCATATGCCATGTGCCTGCAGGATGCAGCAATGTAAGATGCAAAGCTAAGCCAATGCAGGCAACTGTAATGTAACACTAAAGGCAATACCGTTGCAGTTGCAACCGTAAAACACCGAAAATAATCCATGGATACGGCTGCACAGACACACCCAATGACATCACCGGTATACAGCACAACAGTATAAAGTGTGAATGCACACAACACACAGCGATTTCCCAAACGCCGCACCGTAGGGTGTAAACACACGGGTAACTTTTAATATGTATATGGTGGGTGCCGCCGTGGCCGTGATGCATAGGTATGTGGCAGAGACAGACGGAGTTGCGGAGGACGGTGCCGACAACTACCGTAGGCCTCACAGGAGAAGGAGAGTGTTCAGACCAAGGGTGACCTACCAGGGGCTGCAAGACCTGGAGATAGTAGAGCTACAGGGTGGACAGGGACACGTTACAGCAAATAGTGGAGCTGTGCCGGCCACGCCTGAGAACAAGAGACAACAGAGGGGAGCCCATCCCAGTGGACACAAAGGTATGTGTGAGCTTGCGAATACTGGCTACAGGTACCTTTCAAAGGCCAACCGGGGATATAATGGGTATCTCACAGGCATCAGCATCTAGGGTACTACACCAGTTCCTGGATGCCATGTTACAACATGCCCATGAGTATATAAACTTCCCCAGATCTCAGGAGGAGTTGGCTAGCAATATGTGCCGCTTCCACCGTGTGGCACAATACCCGGAGGTACTGGGTGCGATCGACTGTACGCACATAGAAATCAAGTCACCGCCCAGGGAGCAGGGTACATGCTACATAAACCGCAAGGGATACCCCTCCATCAATTGCCAGGTCGTGTGCAATGCGCAGGGCATTATCATGGATGTGTGCTGGCAGCCCTGGAAGCTTCCACGACTCCCATATCTGGCATGCCTCACAGCTGTATCAGGTATTCGCCAGGGGGGACATCACACAAGGTCACCTTGTGGGATGCTGGCTATGCACTGGAGCCGTGGCTGATGACACCCATCAGAAATGCACACACACACATGCAAGAACGCCATAATGAGGCACACGCACAAACCAGAATAATCATAGAGCGTGTGTTTGGGATTTTGAAATCACGGTTCCGGTGCTTGGATACATCGGTGGAGCCTTGCAGTACTCTCCAGGCACATGTGCCCACATATTCATAGTATGTTGTATGCTACACAATATGATTCTGCGGAAACAGCTGCTGCAGGGACATAATGGTGTAGGGACACCAAGCCCGCCACAACTGCCAAGGCAAGCACAGGCACAGGGCGCTCAGCCATGAACACGCTGTGCCAGCCCCAGTAGGTAGACGGAGGCGCCAATATGCCTATGCCCTGGCAAAGAGGGAACGATAGCACATACTTTGACAGTGTAGGCCCCATGGACTGACACCTCCTTACCTGCACACACAGTGAAATGGACGCCACACAAACATGTCCGCCCGTAATGTGTACCGTATGGCCGGACCTATGTGTGACTCCAACAAAGGCACCGCCCAAACACTGCACACCCAATAGCCAGCAGAGCATGGAACGCCAACACCTCACCGCACGCCGGTTCTACAGCACACGTAGCCGTATGCTGCCACTATCGCCGCAAGTCGACCACATATGTACTTATGTGCATACACAGATATGGAAATAGATATCAGTACACATGTAGAAATATATGTACGCATACACAAATATAAAGTACAACAGGGTAATATGGAACCCAGGGATGCAAGTTCACAGATAAGTAAGACGCGAAATCTCCACATAGTAAACATAGTGACCGACAACCCGATCATCCGGGAGGGTGGGCAGAGCAGGTAACGCCAGCCATGGAAATGTCAACCTGCATCAATACATATCCGCGTGTCGGGATGATCACCAGTCCATGGTACAGTAACGGGATATGTGCGTGTCATATCCATAGGATATGAGTGCGGAGATACACGCCGCCGCCGGCGTCCAACGAGGTATTGTGTTCAACCGTCGGTGCAAGCGGCAAGCATACCAGTGAAGTGTACGTCATTATGAGGAACGACCTCATTTGGGGTGTAAAACAGTTCATGTTCCTCGCAGTTCCTCAAAGTTCCACATTGAAAATGTCTGTCAAACATCCATTGTTAGGAATGTATTTAAATGACATCCTGGTAAATAGAAATTAATCATAGTAATTCATTAAAGGTTCTTCACTGTAAGTAAATCAGCATATTTTAATCATCCTATGACCTACTTAGCTGAAGTTGTTACTATGCCATCACTATGTGTTCCACAATATGCCCATTTGTTCCACATTACTAATGTGTGTGTTCCTCATTTTGGAAATAGAAGGTTGAGAGCCATGGCGGCAATATGTGTATGTGTGAGGTGAGGTTGTCGTGTGTTCCGATGTGTGTGTGTAATGTGTGTGCCACTGTAAAATGTGTATGTAGATGACATGTCACAGGCGGAGTGTAATAACATGCGTAGGCATACAGTACAGGAACCATAGGCGTATGTACAGCAGTACCCACAAAGTAGTACTGACATCTCCTCAGTGGCTATGCACGTGGCGACGTAAAACGATGCAAAGCGGAAATGTCCCAGAATGTACCACAGGGCCATAGCCAACAGGAGATGCAAAGGATGCATGTACAAACCATGACCGTATGTATGGCGGCCATAAGGTAGACTCAACACGATACGTCGGCAACGTTACACAGCATCAGGCATGTACGGCAAAAATACGAATGTGCTATCCCGGCACCGATCGTGAACACTTACGGTCCCGTAAATACCGCTTTGTGTTCCACAACCGTTAAGTAAGCAAGCGGCACACGAATAGGAGGCTACCGGTAGCATACAGGCCGTCCCAAGTATAGGACCACAATCACCGTAACTATCAGTGACAAAATGCCAATGGATAGTAGGCACGGACGAACATCCGCAGATATATAACCGATGTGAAGGAGGAATACGTGCAGGAAGCACACATGCAGGCGATACCGACCACCACGACATCAACAAAACAAACATTCCCAGAACAACAGACAGGTAACCTGCAGCTCCCCAAGCAGGGATGGAGCACACACACAAGCATATCTTGTATGTATAAATGCAAGACCCACACCCCGTACCCGTCACCCACATCCGCAGATATACCCCATCGCACATATCAAAGGGATAACAGCTAAAACCATAGCAAAAACATACAGGCAGTCAATGACAGCGGCATACCCACAACAAGCCGCATGGGAAACACTAGCAGCAGCTGATGCATCCTTGCATCCGTTGTGTACAGGAATATAACAGCTATGTTACACATCTGAATGCACAACACCATCGACAGACGCCGCCAGGACACGGAGACCCACATGTCGAACAGAATACCATACCCAACACACACACAATCCACGGCTAACACCTCAGCGAAATGTACCTGACACCACACATAGCGGATGCAGTCACACAAACATGATACAATACATACCATCCTCACGAAGGTATTGCAAATAACCAACGGCCACACGAGGAATGAACCATGGCCTAGTGCCGACGCTGCGAACGTTTAATGGAGGGGATCACCGGTGATATGCGCATAAGTACACACCGAGGAACAGCTATTAGCGTGATGAACCCACATGCCTCAGGTGACGACGAATATAAGGAAGACTCCCTGGATATTCAAACCGTATGTTCATACCGAACAAATACCAAATACAAAAGAAGGAGTAGCAAGCAAGTACTGACGTATACAGAACCAAAGGCCGGAAAGGTATGTCGAACCCACGAGATGTACTGTTGTGTAACGCATGATACGTATGACGAATCTGTACAGTATGTGAACGGTGTGTGTAGGTAAAGATACCTGTCCATCAGGCAGAGAGTGGTGAAAGTTGGTTATGTAATGCTAAGCCACGCAGCATACCAACGACTGTGGACAACGTGTGCGCAGCAGTGGGACAACATGTACACACCGGGATAACCCCAGGTTAGGGCTTGCCACCTTTTCAAATGGCCAAAGTGGGACATTTTCGGACACACATCAGATGTTACAGGTGGACACATACCCATGGTCAGTACAAAGGGTAGAACTTTACTCTTTTGCCTAAATAAAAGCGTAGTCTTGTAGCAGTTTAGTTGCTTATTGTGTGTCTTGTAACATTTAGGAATTTACATACATAAATAACTATGTTATGCAACTCTTACATAAAAAATGGGACATAATTATGTCCTACAATCTCAGGACATTTGCCATTTGTAATATGTTTTGTCAGGACACAACTTCCCAAAGAGGGACTGTCCCTTGCAAAGTGGGACAGGTGGTAACCCTACCCCAGGTCTGCCATAGGGATTTCAAACACAGAACAATGCCACCACCCACGCTGATGCTGGCAGTGGATATCCAACAATGAAGTGCCACAGCAGGGATAGGACATGGCGTATAGTGTCACAGCACACATGTGCATGGGCATATACCGCCGATGTCATACGGAATGTGCGCACGATCGCACGTATCCCACGCAGTAGGGGTGACTATGTCAATTATGTGTAATGCAAAGCTGTCATGATGGATATGTTCAGAAATCATAGACAGTATCATTGGCATAGCATGCATGATGGAGGGATGGCCTAATGTTATGTACATAAACAGGATATGTATGGTCTGCACATATGGGACAATGTAGTAGCAGAATAGGCACCCGAAATGGAGGGAACAGCAAGTAACCATGTCCAAACATTCCGTAGCAGGTGCAATGTGTGCCACAATGATGTCCAGCAGGGCCGTGTGTAAACACATGTGCAATGTACACAGTAGTGACACCCCTCATGGTAGTGTCCACTGAACAGCAGAAGTGGATGTCAACTGTATGTCTATACAGTACATCCGCTGTGGTGGTACCATGGTCTGTGTCACCCTACCAGCAAGGGAGCTATCACATGACTAGTGACACAGTGTGCCCCTGTGGGATGTGCACAGGACCTATGTCCCACAGCACGGTGTGTGTCCAGTCTTTTGGTACTGTGGACATTGATATGCAGGAGGTCTCTGAATGCGCTTCCACGTGCCTTGGACCGTCCGGCCGCAAATGCCCCCCACCTGAGGTGGGAAGCGTCCGTGGTCACTGTGGCGAGAGGGGGAGATGCACAAAAAGGGTGGCCTCTGTGGAGATCCGGGAATGGAGCCACCACAAGAGAGACCACTAGCAAGCCTTGCTGATTGCAATGGGGTGATGTAGGGGGAGAGAGAGAAATGACCATTGCACCTGAAGTGTCCACTGAAGCACCCGCATGTTCAAGTGGGCAAGCAGAAGAAGAGTAATCACTGCCGCCATAGACCCTAGTGCCCTCAGGACCAATTCCGCAGGAGCTGAGCTGGAGTGAAGGATGGCCCGCACCTGGAGTCGCAGATTCCGAACTCTGTCGGTTGTGAGAAAGGCTCTTAAATTTCTCGTGTCTAACCTGGCCCCTATAAATTCTATTATCTGAGTAGGGACCAGGTTGGACGTTTCTATGTTTACCGTGATGCCTAGCCGGGGAGCTAGACGAAGAAAAGAGTCTCTTGCCAAGGATAGTAGATGCCTTGTTGGGGCAATGAGAAGCCAGTCATCCAGGTACAGAAAGACCTGAACCCCCTGAAGCCTCAGGTGGGCCGCAACCACTGCTAATACTTTGGTGAACACCCTGGGGGCTGTGGTGAGACCAAAGGGAAGGACCCTGAACTGGTAGTGACTGGCTCCCAGCGAAGAAAACCTCCTGGATTGTCTGTCCATTAGAATGTGGTAGTACAGCATCCTTGAGGTCTATAGAGCACATCCAGTGATTCTCCCCTAGAAGGGGGAGGATGGATTGTAGAGTGACCATCCGGAACTTCTCCTTGGGAACTGCCAGGTTCAGTAGGGACAGGTCCAGAATGGGTCTTAGGTCCCCCGTCTTTTTTGGCACTAAAAAGAACCTGGAGTAGAACCCTGATCCGATCTGGTTTGGGGGCCGGGCTGGATGGCTCTTTTTCTCAGCAGATGGCCAATTTCTGCTGAAGCGACCTCCCTTTGATCGGGTGGAACATCGGGGAGGATTTTGAATCTTGGGACATGAAGAAAGGGGATTTTGTAACCTCTGGATATGATCTGGAGTACTCAGTGGTCCGATGTAATGGACTCCCAATGCCACTAGGTGCTCCGAAAAACGTCCCCCGACTGCCTCCAGAGTGGAGCAGTTGGGCAACCCCTCAGGGTTGCTATGTGGGCTGTTCAGAAAAAGGTTCTCTGGACCCAAAGTTCTTGGGAGCCCCTCTGCCCCTAGGGCGGCGTCCTCCCTGTCCTCCTCTGCCGCGGAAGGACTGGTTGTCCGGAGCGGGTTGGGATTGCTGCGACTTCCGGAACCACATCTTCTTCTGGCCCTTTTGGTTCCTAGAGTAGGACCTCTGGGGCACAGAGAAGCAGACTCCGATGGCAGACAGCGTCTTCCCGTCCTTCTCGCTCTGAACCAAGGTGTCGCGAACCGTCTTGCCAAAAAGGGCAGAACCATCAAAGGGGGCGTTCGCGAATGATGCCTTGAAGGGCTCTGTGAAATCGCAGTGGCGGAGCCAGGCCTGGCGTCTTGTGACTAGGTCCACTCCTGCAGCTCTAGCGGCTCCCTTGGTAGCATGGGAAAGTAACCGCATAGAGGTGTTGGTCACAGAACGAAGAGTGGCCATACAGGTGGAGTGCAAAAGTTTGTCCTCCTCCGACATGGACTCTGGGGGGGATGCAGCGTATTGCTTGATAAGATCGCGCTGCATCCTAATGACATGTGCCAAATAGTTGAGCGCCCTCACTGAGAAGGTCGCTGAACTAAACATTCGCTTCCCCAAACGGGTCCATCATCCGGAGACTCTTGCTCGGGATGGACTGAGGACTCTCTTGGCGAAGTTCCCTCTTAGTGGCTGCTGCCGACAACATGGCATCTACCGGGGGTCCCTTGCTCCAGTGGGCACGGTCAGCAGGGGGGCTAAGGATCCTGTCCGGCCTCTTGGGGATTGGCTCCACGGTGTCCGGTTCCTTCCACGCCCTGGTGGTAATAAGGTCCACCAGGGGGTCAGCAGGAGGGGACCCCCAAGAGGTAGACGGGCCCACTTCAAATGCCTCCAAGAACACGGACTCGTCCGAGGAAGACTTTGGGGCAGACCACCCACCTCTTATCCGTAACATTTCCATGATGTCTCCAAAGGAGACATCCTCAGGGGGTGATCTTGGGGAGCCTTCCCCTTCCTCCAAGTCAGTGTCTTCAGTTAAAGACTCGGGGGAGTCTATGTGCCTCCTCTTACACGTATGCTTGCGAGGTGCTTCCTCGGGGGGCTGTCCGAGGAGCCCTCGCCAGAGATGTCCAGATCCAAGGGAACTGCTTGGAGCAGTGAAGCGGGCTGTCCCAGTGGCCGGGTGATGGAAGCCTGGCCCAGAGCAGATGGAGTGCGGGACGGAGCTGAAGCAAGGACCGGGGGTCCGGATGCCCTCAACAGAGCCCTCTCCACTACATCAAAGCCGAGGGAGCCAGCCTCGACTATAGGATCCAAAAGTCGGCTCCCCTGGATCCAATGGTGGATCGCAGCCGGCGCCGAGCCCCTCGGATCTGAGGAACAGTGCACTCCGACAGGGACGGGCGCCGAAGGCACACTGGAGTCCCTCAGATCAGCTCGCCAAGGCTCCGAGGTCGGATCCAACAAACTTCGAGGGCAGGGTGGGATCCAAAGTACCCAGTACTGTCCCCGACCCACCTCCGCTCAGAGGCTGCCCGGCTCGAAGCGCTCGAACCAGGGTAGCGGGTCGGAGAAGGAGCTATGGGCTTGAAAAATGGGTCGAGCTCCCAGAGGGGAGGCAGGAGCACTCCCATCTGCTTCTGGGCCTGGATGAACCTTCATCATCTGGTCCAGATCAGCGTCGAGAGGCTGTAGGTAGACCTCGACGAGGCTACCAAGGTAGGCCTTGAGTGCGCCTCGATAGCCTCGAAGGAGGTCGGGTCTCCCTCATCCTCAGGCCCGGCAAAAACAAGGGGACCAGAGCCGAGGAGGAGGAGAGCCAGCAGCTAGAGAGGCGGAGAAGCCAGCTTAGTGGGGCCGAGACGGGAGGTCTCGGCCCGCTACGCCAGGTGCTTCTCTCTCGATCCTTCCTGGCTTCCCTCTCCTCCGAACCCATAGAGGGAGTTTGAATCCCGGGAGGGTGAGCAAGGCAGGAACCGCCCGAGCAGTAACTACCGACGGAGGCCGGGCCGAGTCCGGGGGCAAGAGTCCCGCCAAGACCAGCTTCGACCTCCACTCCTTCAATGCCCTGGGGTTGAACCCTGCACAGATTGAACACCCAGAAGTGAGGTGTTCAACCCCAAGGCATCGAGATCTGAGTGTGGCCATCAGCAGGGGATAGCCTTGGCCACACTCGGAGCATTTTGAAAAGATTGCCTTTGGGGCCTCAGACATATTCACTAACTTACTTTTTTTTTTTTTTTTTTAAAAAGTAATGCAAAGTAATTAAACTAATCACTCACACAGAAGGCCCCAAACAATACACACGCACACAAGCTTACCACTTGCGAGGTGATGGTAATACAAAAATAACCAAGTTAACAAAAAATTAGATTAAAAGAGGGAAAACCTAAAACTTTCACACAAATTATGAATTTTTTGACAGAAAAACCCTTCTTAAAACACCAAAAAAGCACTTAGCTGACAGGAGCTCAAAATCCAGCTGTCACAATGAGCAGCGGCAAACTAGATCTGAGGTCATGTAGGAGAGCAGGGCATTATGGGTGAGGGAGGAGCTAGGAGCTCAGATCCATAGCTGGATAAACCATGCGGTTCGATCCGATGCTCGGATCCAGACCCTGAGTTGCTGACAAATGAATCTCCTACTTCAGATCATAAGTTAGCAAGATGATATATATTCCAAATGTCACTTCTCTAGTCAATGTTGTTGCTGTTGTGTCTTTTGGCTTTTCCTGATTAGAGGTAGCCACAGCTGAACTCCAGTCCGCTAATGATTGGCAGTCAATTTTTATGGTGCCGAGTTGCCAGCCCGATGCCCAACCGTCAGTGAAGGCACCCATTAGTCAATGTATTCTTGAAATTATACAAACTGATAGATTACAAAAGTTATATTGTATATTATATAGGAGAAACAAACTTCTACAGTGTATAAAGCTGTCTATGAAACAAAATTAGAAAAGAAATATCTGGGGAAGCAAAATGGAAATAGCTTTAAAAGACTCCTTCCATGATTCATTGTGGACAGACAATTTTATGAACATCATGAATGTCACAGAACTACATATGCCATGCCATAATACAACCATTCCTTATAAGTTTACCCAAAGAACTCCCTATGCACCTTTAGATGGAAGTTGATAAAGTACAAGAATGATCATCTGGGTTGGCATTGCAACAATAAATGCAGACTTTTCTATCTGATATTTTATACCAGTGTTATCATCAAGTTCAAGTAAGATTTCCTTTGTTACCATGGCACAACAGGAGCATTTTAGAAAACTGAAAAGATTCATCTTTGCCTAGCTTTCCATTACTGAAATGGTGGATATATTACTTTGAATATGTAACATGCTAGTGGGATTTAAGTAATGTTAACAAGAATAATCAAACTGAATTAAGTTATTACCTCTCTCTTGGTGATGAGGATATGTTTCATCCTTTTCACTTATTTTTCTTTTACTTTCATTATCTTTAAATGTTAAAGTTATCTTACTCAATGGACTTCTGCAAAATTGCAAAATTAATAAATAATAAAATAAAAATACAACGTGACTTGATATTAGTAATCAGTGTGTATTTGGGAAGAAATGTATCAATGACAAAATATTACAATACACAACAAAGATTGAAGTTGTGTGCATGCTGCAAATGGTGTATGTTTATAACATCTATAGAATGGATTAATGGTCAAATTCTAAAATATTTGGAATACATTGGACTCATATTCATTGTTTATTTAAAAAGGAAATGAATCTGAATGATTTTCATAACAGTGCAAAAAAGAAAAAAATGAGATATGTACTCACTACAACTAGGCATTTTTTGTTGCCCATTTTCATTTTTCCTCAATGTATGGGTTATAGCTTCAACCTCGGATCTCTGCATCCTACAGTCTTTGGATTGAACTCTAGAGCTCCTCCCTTTACCCATAAATGCCATAGTCCATCCCCAATACCTCAGATCAAGTTTGCTGCATTAAAAGTCTCAGTATATAACAGCAGAAGAGAAGAGAAATTAGACCAGGGCTCAAACCTGGAACTACAGGTTCCAAAGGTTCATCAGATCACTCCAGAAGATGGTAGGACGAGGGGAGGAGGAAGGGGAGTTGAGGAAGAATGAAAATGGACAACAGAGATGCCTAGTTATGGTGAATACATAACTGTAATACCTGATGTTGTCCTTTTCATTCTTCCTCAATGTATGAGACAGAGTCCCCAGCTACAAAAATCTTAGGTGGCCCTTATGGAAAGATATTCCAGAGAACTGCTGAACCAACAGCAGCCCTGTTTCTAGAAATTATGTCCAATTTGTAATGAGTAATAAAGGTATGAGCATTAGACCAGGTGGCTGCTGCACAAATATTATCAATGGAAGTTCTATACCAGAAGACAGATGAGGTGACAATGGATATAGTCAAATGGGCCTTAGGTAGTCTTGGTAGACAGGCCTTGCTGAAGATATATCCAGGAAATGCAATTAGTTATCCATTTGGGCAATGCAACTTTATAAATTGGAGAATCCAGTCAATTAGGTGAAAAGAGACAAACAGCTAGTCCATTTTTCTGAAATCTTTTTGTTCTGTGTAAGTAGGAATGTAGTTGTCTATGTATATCTAAAGATGCAGCATGTATTCTCCCTTGTTCGAAAATTTTGGGAAGAAGACTGGTAAATAAATGGTTTGATTTATATTTGATTTAGAAGCCAATTTTGGTAGGAAAGAAGGAATGGCTCATAAGGTAACCCTGTCTTTATGAAAAACAATGTATGGAGCTTTCAATGAAATAGCTAAGAGTTTGAAAGTCCTTTTAGCAGTAGTAACAGCAACTAAAAATTTCCAAGACAGAATTTTAAGTTAACTTTTGCTGAAGGTTCAAAAGGTTGTTGAGTTTAGCCTTGCAATACTACTGTTAAGATGGCAGATCTTTCACTTCTGGTCTGTCCAGAAAGGTACTCTTCATAAAAGCCTTACATAATTTGGAAGCAAGCAAGAAGCATTGTACCCTGAGTGAAAGTTTGATATGGTTGCTAACTGTATTTTGATTGTGGAAAAAAGAGCACCTTCTTTAAAAAGTGAAGCTAAAAACTCCAATACAGAGGAAATAGGGACAGAAAAGGGATCAATGTCATTTTTCAGTGACCAAATTGAAAATCTTTTCACTTGCTCTTGTAAATTCTCTAATGGAATATTTTTATAAGGACAAAAGTATATTATGAACTGGGGAAGAGAGCCTGGGCTGTCTAGCTATTAATGGAACCGGAGAAATCATGTGCTAAGTTTGAGGCTTGGAATACTAGGATGTTTTATCCCCAAGGGCTGTGACAGAAGGTCTGGACTGGGGTCCAGTATCCAAGCAGGATAACGAAGATGAGACCAAAGGAAGTGGAACCAGACCTGGTGAGGCCAGAAGGGGCAATGAGGATAACCAAGCTCTTCAACCGGCTGGCTTTCTATGTGTACTGGAATTAGAGGTACTAGGGAATAGGCATAAAGGAGACTGGAGGGCCAAACATGAACTAGCAGATCTCTTGGTGACTCCCCCTGAGGGGGGGATCAGGGCAAAGTACCTACTGCATTTGTTGCTGTGGGGAGAAGAAATAGATCACAGCAAGGCTGGCCCCACCAATGGAAAAATTTCTCCACCACTGATTGATTGAGAGAACACTTGTGAGGCATCAGAATGGACTTGCTAAATTTGTATGCTAGTACGTTGGATTTCCCCAGAATGTGTGTTACTACTAGAAAGCAGTTGGAAGAGATCACCTATTTCCACGCTGTCATAGCTTTTTGACAGAGGGGATAAGATTGAGTTCCACCTTGTCTGTTGATATACCAGACGACAGACATGTTGTTGGTTTGAAATGCAATGGTCCCCAGAGGGAGAGCATCTTGAAATGCCTGCAATGCTAGAAGGACTGCTGTCATCTCTAGGACACTAATATGTGAATTTGTCTCTTGGAAGGACCACATACGTTTGACTGTCCTTCCCAAAAAATCTCCCCCACCCCAGTTGGGAAGCATCTGTGGTTACTGTGGCTACTGGAGGAGACAGAGTAAAGGGGTGACGTATGAGAGTGTCATCCATCTGGATCCACCATTGAAGATGGTTTCTGCATACCTGAGTGAGTCTGACTGGGTAAGAAAGAGGTTGCCGAAGAATAGACCACTCTACAGCTAGAGTCCATTGCAGAACATGCACATAGTAATGTGCTAAGGTGACTAATACTATAGCTGCTGCCATTGAACCTAGAGTCTTTAGAACCAGTCTGATGGGAGGAGCAGGATAAGAAAGGATTTGTTGAATTTGGGACTTGACTGAGGCCACACGATTTGGAGGTAAAAAAGCAATCTGACTTATTCTATTCAGATGAGCACCAGTGAACTCAAGGCTCTGTACTGGTAATAGCTTCGATTCAGAAATGTTAAGTGTAATGCCTACAGACTGGTAAATTTGGAACAAATAGTATTTGGACTGTTCTAGGCGATGCTTGGTTGGAGCGGTGAGAAGCCAGTCGTCTAAGTATTGGAACACCCAGAATCCCTGCAGTCTCAGGTGAGCTGCTACCACTGCCATACACTTGGTAAACTCTTTAGGAGTTGTAGTGAGTCCAAAGGGTAGTGTTCTGAATTGATAGTGACTGGCTTTCAGCCAAAAGTGTAAGTGTCTTCAGGAGCATATGTCTATTTTGATGTGATTGTATGCATCCTGAAGATCAGTTGAGCACATCCAATCATCCTTGAGTAAAAGAGGTAGAATGGACTGAACCATGACCTTTTGGAACTTTTGACTTCCTCACATATTGGTTCAGATTGCTTACATCCCAAACTGGTCTCAGTTCCCTTGTAAGTTTTGGAAATAAAAAGAACTTTGAGTAAGTTCTGAATCCTTTCTGGTCTGGTGGGACCTCCTAGATGGCTCTTTTGTCCAACAGCTTCTAAATTTCTTGTGCTGCAGCTTCTTAGGTGATGTCAAGATCTTGTCTGGTCTCTTGGGTATTGGTTCAACAGTATCAGGATCTTTCCATGCCCACTTAGAGACAAAATAAATGAGCTGATCTGCAGGCAGAGAAACCCAGGAGGTAGACAGGCCAGCACCAAAAGCCTCCAGGAATACTCAGACTCCTCTAGGTTGTTGGGAGACCAAACACCCCTTTGCTTTAAGAGTTCCAGAATTTCTCCAAATGAGACTTTATTAGGTGGTGATCTTGGGGACCCTACCCCTTCATCAAAGTTGGTATCTTCAGTGACTTGACTCTTTAGGAGAGTCTAGGTGCATACTTTTGCACTTTGCACTTTTTCTTTCTGGGAACTTCTTCAGTGGGATGCTCCGGAGAAATATTGGAAGAAATTTGTATACCCTGATGGGTATCCTGGTTGCTGACTTGGGCTGGCTGTCCCTGTGGTAAGGATGATGGAAGCTTAAGATGCAAATATGAATGGGCTAGGGTGGCTGAAGCTGAAGAAGGTGGAGAAGTTCAAGCTTCTGGGATAGAGAAATCTCTCTCCACTACCTCAAATGCTGAATGCCTAGGAGAGAAGAAAACCAACAGCTCCAAAAGAACATGCTTATGGACCATAAGATCCCTCCTCCTCAAAGGTAGAGTACTTAAAGAGGGAATCAGAACTGAACTGTCTAATGTTGAGGTGGCTCCAACAGCTTCAGAGGTGACTCCAACACCTTGGATCCAGCATCAATACTATGGCTTTGAATCATCCAGCTCTGAGGCACTCAGAGCTGGTCCACTCACAGACACCACCTGAGTTGACAACACCAATATCTTAGAATCTGAGGTGAAAGACTCCAGAACCTTCCGATCCCATGATTTTGATACGAGAGGTCAGAGAAGGAGCAAGTGGGGAGGGGTTGTACTAAGGTCTCTGGACCTGATGGGGTCAGAGCCAGAAGAGCCCCCATTTGTATCTGTGTTGAGAGGAACTTTCTCATCATCTTGTCCACATCTGCTTCAGTCAAACTTTTCAAAGAGCAAGTCAAGGATGTTGTGGAGGAAGACTTTAAATGGTGGTGTATTGGGGGAACATTTCAAGAAGGGGATGGCAGCCTAGAGGTGATCGGATCTGGACTCAAGAGTGGTGATCAGATCCAAGGCGACGTCTCTTTTTGAATCTTCGGATCCAAAGATTTAGACATTTTGCTGGAAGTTCTGAACTCAGAGCCAATGATGTGGTAGACTCTGAAGAGTGTTTCCTGGAATCTCTTTTTTCAGACTTCTTAGAGGGATGAACCCCAGAAGTTACTGGTGAAGCAGAAAATTTAGAAGGCAGCAAGCCTCTGAGAATAATCTTATTTTTACAGAGTCAATTATGGCCCTAGGGTTAAAACCCTTTCAAATGTCACACCTTGCATCAAGGTGTGACAGCTCTAAACAGTATATGCATTCTGAATGCTCGTCTGACAGTGGAATTTTGTGGCCACAGGCCATACATTTTTTGAAACCCATGGGTTTCTCTGACATTTTAACTAAAAAGTAGAAAATTCAGAAACTGCACTAAATCTGTAGCAAAAAAATGACAAAAGCTAAAGATTTTTTTTTAATTTAAATAATCAGAAGTATACCAACTATGGTAATAACAGAAGTACCCAAAGGTACTGAAAAGATGATAAAACAAATAGGAGTACCCAAGTACTTCAAAGGGAGAAGGGAAGAAATGCTATAAGAATTAGGAAGATATAAGATATAAGATATAAATGAAGAAATATGATATCAGAAGTTATCAAAATTCACTGTAACAGCAACCACGTCTGTACTCTAAGGCAGTAAACAAGATCTGAGGTAAGTTAGGGACAAGGGCATTATGGGAAAGGGAGGAGCTCAAGAGCTTTCAGTGATCCACAAGCTAATAGAAGTGGTCGAGTTGGATCTGTAGTTTGGCTCTGAACCCAAAGGTTGAGGAATGAATGAAAGTAGCCAACTTCAGATTCACATTATCTTTGATTCCTTGAGTAGGATCATTGGGGGTAGAAAAGAAAACCCTACAGTAGACAGGGTCTTTCCTTCCTGTTCACGTGGTAAAGCATTTCTTTCACAGAAGTGTCAAACAAAAGTTCCATCAAAGTGAGCATTGATGAAAGAAGATTGAAAGGCTTCACAAAATTGCATAACCACATCCAGGCATGTCTCCTTACAACAAAGCCTGAACCGGAAGACCATGAGGTACCTTCTACAGCATGCAGGATTAGCCTCATGAATGCATTCGATATAGATAAAAGAGTGGCCAGCTGTGAGGATGATCTCTTATAATCCTTTGGAAATGTGGACTCTGAGAGAGACTTTGAGATTTCCTGGTCAAACCCCTCTGCAGTCTTATAAAGTGTACCAAATAGTTCAGGGACCTCAAGGCAAAGGTCGCTGATGCAAATACATGCTTTCTAAATCTGTCCAGCTCCCTTGACTCTCTGTTAGAAGGTGATAGAGGAGCTCTGTTCTGCTAGCTTCTTCCTGGTGGCTACTGCCATAACCATTGCGTCACCAGGGACTGCTTTAATCCAATTGGGTCTGTCTTTTGGAGGGGATAGAATTTTGTCTGGTTGACATGGGATCGACAACAGAATCTGATTCATTCTATGCCTGGTGAAAGACTAGGTCAATAAGCTCATCAGCCTGGGAAGTCACCCAAGATGTAGATGTGCCAGAACCAAAAGTCTCCAGGAATACTGACTCCTCAGGAGAAGGGCTATCAGAGGACCAATCACCTTTTTGCTTAAAGATTTCCAATGTCTCCAAAGGAGTCATCATCAGGTGGTGATCTGGGGGACCCTTCACCTTTGTTAAAATCAGTATCTTCAGTTAGGGATTCCAGAGGGGAATCTATGTGCCTCTTTTTGCATGTTCTCTTTCATTGAAACTCCTTAGCAGGATGCTCTGGAGAGGTGTCCAAAGGAGGGGTAGTTTCCCTATGGGGGACCTTCTGGATGCTACTTGGTATTGGCTGTCTCTATGGAATAGGTCTTATGGGATCAGAGCTTGGAACCAAAGGGGAATAGGGTGTAGATCCAAGGATGTATAAGAGACTGGATCTCTTGAAGGAGAGAACAGCTTCTCCACAATCTTGAAGGCCGATGGACCCAAGGAAGTCATGGCCAGCTGCACCGGAGCCGAGACTTCCAAAGTAGGCAAACCGCAACTCTGACCAGATCAGTGTCTCAAGGAGGGAGCTGGACCCAAGCTCCACTCAAGTAACCCACATGTGCAACATCAATCTGGTCTGTGACATCAATAGGACTTGTGGGCAGGACAGATTTGTGACCCAGAGACTCCCCCTTCTGTGGAAAAGACTCCCTCTTCATGTCAAGCACAGTACCTCATTAACCCTTTTCAAACACAACTTGGATAACTGGATGGTGAACAGATAATACATCCCTGGGATTCCACCTGTGTCCCTGCTGGACAGGGGCATCAGGTGCTGACTTGTTGTAACATGGGCTAAATTCTTGGCTAGGCTTGTAAGGGCCTCAGGGACAATAGTTTATTAGCTTCCTATGATCCTGTGATCTAGTGCTGAGGCTCCAAAGGGCAAGGAATGCTTCAACAACATTGGAGTCAATCCTGGTGCCACTGATCCAATGCAGATGCTTCTGCTCCGAGATGCATCCTGATCTGAGGGAACAGGAGCAGAACTGATCATAGAAACAGTTGGGGTCAAAGACATTATTCTATTTGGCTTCAACATCAGTACTCTCAGAACTTTCAGATCCTGGTGCTCCAAAACTGAAGGATGAATCAGAGAAGGAGATACAATTGTATAGTAGGTGGATGGAAGGCTCATGGATCAGATGGGAGATGGAGGCGGTATAATCCCCATCTGGATCTGAGCTCTGAGGAACTTTCCTCATCATCCTGTCCACTTCCACTTCAGAGAGACTCTTGGAGGACCTGAAAGATGAGGTGGTAGACTGAGGTCTTGAGTGCTTCCTCGAAGTTTGCATGAGAGGGAAGTGGGAGCTGAGGAGATATAAGGTCTATGACTAACTCAGATGAATGAGTTCTCAGCATCTGAGAAGTACCCAAGATCAGATCCAATGGTTTCAGATCTCTGGGTTGAGCAGGAGGAGTACACAAAATGACTATCGGACCTGAAGACATCTGTATTTTTTGTGGAGGCTCTGAGGACAAAGAATTCTTCACAGACTTACATGGGATCTTTTCCTGTGCTCCTGTGGAGGCTCAATGGATTTCCTGGGGGTTTAAGCCCTAAAGGAAGAAGAGAAGGAAAGGGGTAGTAACACTTTAAGGACCAACTTGTTTCATTTGTCAGCTATAGCTCTGGAGTTAAACCCAACACAAATGGTACAGTTCAAACCCAGGTGTGCTGCCCCTAAACAATAAACGCACTCCGTGTCAGCATCCGAATTTGGAATTTTGTGCCACAGGAAGTGCATTTTTAAACCTTGTAGGCTTCTCAGCTATAATAAGCATCGCAAGCTACAGAAAGAAAAAAAGGGAGTGAAGAAATATATATATTTTTAAACTATAGCAAAGGTAGCAAACTGCCAACAATGATAGTAAAGTGGTACTTAAGAAACTTATTTTATTAAAGTATTGCAGCTGATGGAAAGAAACCTGAAATCTAAGAGGGAGGAAAAGTCTAATTTAAATATAAGAGAAAGTCACTTTTAGAAAAAAACAAAAACAAAACACAGCTCACCTAAAAACCTGACAAAACAATCATAAGAGGATTTACATCTGTGTAAGATGGTGGCAAATGAGATCTGAGATATTGGGGATGGACTAGGGCATTATGGGTACAGGGAGGAGCTCAAGAGTTGGATCCAAAGTCTGTAGAATGAGGCCGAGTCAGATCAGATTTCCAATCCATAACCAATACGTTAAGGAAGAATGAAAAGGACATCACATCTAATGATAATATACAATACCACTGACACAACAAAGTAGCAAGATAATGTTTAAATGTTAGACTGAATATTGGTGAACTAACAACTAATTAGGAAGCAAAAGTAAAGCAGTTTTCTTTTATTACTGCATATGCCTTATGTAACATTGTTTTAAGTGAATTGTAGACATATAGACAAACAAAAAGGACCGTTTTTCCAAATAAAAATAGATGATATTCATCGTATAAAGCCAGAAATTAGCAACTTGAATATTACCAAATAGAATTTCAGGTTACTTTTTGCTACATGACCTTTTAAGTGATATGTATAGATGCACACCATACAGTTATTTAAAAGCCAAAATTTGTGTAACAAAATTTCCAGTAACTGGTGACTGTATAGGTAAAATAAAGATATAAATAAACTGACAAATCATTATTTTGAATTAAGAACACACTGTGTAAAGTTGTAAAGTTGTGTATCAGTATATATATATATATATATATATATATATATATATATATATATATATATATAAAACAATGGATAATGCTAAGGTTTAAGGACAATGATACAAAAGACAATAGTGCCAACCCACACAGATAACTGGGGCTCTTGAAGTATTAATATGAAGCAATGTACTACTGTTAACTGCTTTATTGTTTTCTTTCCCTCAGTTCAAATGTAAAAGAAAAAAAAAAAACAGTTATGTTTGTTTATATACACATGTGAAAGACTGAAAGTACATACATGTCTGGGGATGACAGTCTGCAAGTTATGCAGTAAGTAAAAACACAGAAATGCAACTCTAGACTCTATCCCCGGGATTTATGAACCTTGCGCCAGGCGCCAGCATAGCGTCGGCGTTATAAAGCCAAATATGGCCACCGAGCGATTCAGGTATGAAGCAATCCCACGTGCACTACCGGCGTAGGTATGCTAATCACACTGTGTGCGGTATTGCACCATGCAAATGAAGGCAAATAGCGATTCACGAAGTGGGGCATGCGTAGCGTAAGACGCGGCAATGTAAACCGAAAAAAACGGTTTACATTTACCCAAACATGACCAAGGAGTAACGGAAGGCTGTCAACGTCAGGTATCATACAGGTGCAATATGCCAAAGGCGAAAGGCACCGAGAATGTCCAAAGAAAACATGCACAAACTGTAAATAATGACAAAAATGTCATGTACGTAGAAACCACAGCAGAACCCCTGGATATGTGTACAGAAGGTGCAAAGCAATGAAATAATATGACAATGTCCTAAAAGAGCTGTATAATACACATCAGCTGTACAGCCACCACACACCATAGTATGTATGGAAAGCCCAACCCCAGCGCAAGGGTTGTCAAGGAGTGGTGGGAGTGTTCAGCACCGTAACCATGTATTAGCAGTCAATGCCATGCAAATGAGGCAGATAATAGTGAATCGCAAAGCTGGCGCGGTGTAAGGATGGAGCAAACAGCGCAGCGGTACTATACCGAGGAGTGGCCTACACGAGATACATGTCAATCGCAGAGGGGTGTGCCACTGTAGGAGGAAGCATATTGGAGGCCAGCAAACCTGGGCTGTACAATGCACATCACAGCAGCAGGACCGGCGTGAGGAAATAGATGCGCTGAGAGTACATAATGCGCACAGATGCATGTGCACGCGAGGATGACTATGTTCCCCAACACAGTCATGTGGACGGCCTCCCGTCAACAGCCACGGATATAGGAAGGTAATGCGGAGAATATGAGGAAATGCGGAAGCAGTGTAATTGGAGCCGTAATGAGCAATCAACACCAATCAATCCAGGAAGGGCAAACGGCGGCAGCCGACAACTCTGTATGCAGACTCCTGCATAATGAGAAAGGGGAGGCATATGAATGCAAAGATAGTAGGGGATGTAGTAGAAATGCAAAGAACAAAGAACCAAAATAGCACAGCCAAGTACAGAGGTAGCATAACTGCGACTGCAGATAAATGCATCATATGCCATGTGCCTGCAGGATGCAGCAATGTAAGATGCAAAGCTAAGCCAATGCAGGCAACTGTAATGTAACACTAAAGGCAATACCGTTGCAGTTGCAACCGTAAAACACCGAAAATAATCCATGGATACGGCTGCACAGACACACCCAATGACATCACCGGGTATACAGCACAACAGTATAAAGTGTGAATGCACACAACACACAGCGATTTCCCAAACGCCGCACCGTAGGGTGTAAACACACGGGAACTTTTAATATGTATATGGTGGGTGCCGCCGTGGCCGTGATGCATAGGTATGTGGCAGAGACAGACGGAGTTGCGGAGGACGGTGCCGACAACTACCGTAGGCCTCACAGGAGAAGGAGAGTGTTCAGACCAAGGGTGACCTACCAGGGGCTGCAAGACCTGGAGATAGTAGAGCTACAGGGTGGACAGGGACACGTTACAGCAAATAGTGGAGCTGTGCCGCCACGCCTGAGAACAAGAGACAACAGAGGGGAGCCCATCCCAGTGGACACAAAGGTATGTGTGAGCTTGCGAATACTGGCTACAGGTACCTTTCAAAGGCCAACCGGGGATATAATGGGTATCTCACAGGCATCAGCATCTAGGGTACTACACCAGTTCCTGGATGCCATGTTACAACATGCCCATGAGTATATAAACTTCCCCAGATCTCAGGAGGAGTTGGCTAGCAATATCCCGCTTCCACCGTGTGGCACAATACCCGGAGGTACTGGGTGCGATCGACTGTACGCACATAGAAATCAAGTCACCGCCCGGGGAGCAGGGTACATGCTACATAAACCGCAAGGGATACCCCTCCATCAATTGCCAGGTCGTGTGCAATGCGCAGGGCATTATCATGGATGTGTGTGCTGGCAGCCCTGGAAGCTTCCACGACTCCCATATCTGGCATGCCTCACAGCTGTATCAGGTATTCGCCAGGGGACATCACACAAGGTCACCTTGTGGGGATGCTGGCTATGCACTGGAGCCGTGGCTGATGACACCCATCAGAAATGCACACACACACATGCAAGAACGCCATAATGAGGCACACGCACAAACCAGAATAATCATAGAGCGTGTGTTTGGGATTTTGAAATCACGGTTCCGGTGCTTGGATACATCCGGTGGAGCCTTGCAGTACTCTCCAGGCACATGTGCCCACATATTCATAGTATGTTGTATGCTACACAATATGATTCTGCGGAAACAGCTGCTGCAGGGACATAATGGTGTAGGGACACCAAGCCCGCCACAACTGCCAAGGCAAGCACAGGCACAGGGCGTTCAGCGCCATGAACACGCTGTGCCAGCCCCAGTAGGTAGACGCAGGCGTTCCCAATATGCCTATGCCCTGGCAAAGAGGGAACGATAGCACATACTTTGACAGTGTAGGCCCCATGGACTGACACCTCCTTACCTGCACACACAGTGAAATGGACGCCACACAAACATGTCCGCCCGTAATGTGTACCGTATGGCGGACCTATGTGTGACTCAACAAAGGCACCGCCCAAACACTGCACACCCAATAGCCAGCAGAGCATGGAACGCCAACACCTCACCGCACGCCGGTTCTACAGCACACGGCGTGGCCGTATGCTGCCACTATCGCCGCAAGTCGACCACATATGTACTTATGTGCATACACAGATATGGAAATAGATATCAGTACACATGTAGAAATATGTACGCATACACAAATATAAAGTACAACAGGGTAATATGGAACCCAGGGATGCAAGTTCACAGATAAGTAAGACGCGAAATCTCCACATAGTAAACATAGTGACCGACAACCCGATCATCCGGGAGGGTGGGCAGAGCAGGTAACGCCAGCCATGGAAATGTCAACCTGCATCAATACATATCCGCGTGTCGGGATGATCACCAGTCCATGGTACAGTAACGGGATATGTGCGTGTCATATCCATAGGATATGAGTGCGGAGATACCCGCCGCCCATGCGCCAACGTAGGTATTGTGTTCAACCGTCGGTGCGAAGCGGCAAGCATACCAGTGAAGTGTACGTCATTATGAGGAACGTACCTCATTTGGGGTGTAAAACAGTTCATGTTCCTCGCAGTTCCTCAAAGTTCCACATTGAAAATGTCTGTCAAACATCCATTGTTAGGAATGTATTTAAATGACATCCTGGTAAATAGAAATTAATCATAGTAATTCATTAAAGGTTCTTCACTGTAAGTAAATCAGCATATTTTAATCATCCTATGACCTACTTAGCTGAAGTTGTTACTATGCCATCACTATGTGTTCCACAATATGCCCATTTGTTCCACATTACTAATGTGTGTGTTCCTCATTTTGGAAATAGAAGGTTGAGAGCCATGGCGGCAATATGTGTATGTGTGAGGTGAGGTTGTCGTGTGTTCCGATGTGTGTGTGTAATGTGTGTGCCACTGTAAAATGTGTATGTAGATGACATGTCACAGGCGGAGTGTAATAACATGCGTAGGCATACAGTACAGGAACCATAGGCGTATGTACAGCAGTACCCACAAAGTAGTACTGACATCTCCTCAGTGGCTATGCGTGGCGACGTAAAATGATGCAAAGCGGAAATGTCCCAGAATGTACCACAGGGCCATAGCCAACAGGAGATGCAAAGGATGCATGTACAAACCATGACCGTATGTATGGCGGCCATAAGGTAGACTCAACACGATACGTCGGCAACGTTACACAGCATCAGGCATGTACGGCAAAAATACGAATGTGCTATCCGGCACCGATCGTGAACACTACGGTCCGTAAATACGCTTTGTGTTCCACAACCGTTAAGTAAGCAAGCGGCACACGAATAGGAGGCTACCGGTAGCATACAGGCCGTCCCAAGTATAGGACCACAATCACCGTAACTATCAGTGACAAAATGCCAATGGATAGTAGGCACGGACGAACATCCGCAGATATATAACCGATGTGAAGGAGGAATACGTGCAGGAAGCACACATGCAGGCGATACCGACACCACCGACATCAACAAAACAAACATTCCCAGAACAACAGACAGGTAACCTGCAGCTCCCCAAGCAGGGATGGAGCACACACACAAGCATATCTTGTATGTATAAATGCAAGACCCACACCCCGTACCCGTCACCCACATCCGCAGATATACCCCATCGCACATATCAAAGGGATAACAGCTAAAACCATAGCAAAAACATACAGGCAGTCAATGACAGCGGCATACCCACAACAAGCCGCGTGGGAAACACTAGCAGCAGCTGATGCATCCTTGCATCCGTTGTGTACAGGAATATAACAGCTATGTTACACATCTGAATGCACAACACCATCGACAGACGCCGCCAGGACACGGAGACCCACATGTCGAACAGAATACCATACCCAACACACACAATCCACGGCTAACACCACAGCGAAATGTACCTGACACCACACATAGCGGATGCAGTCACACAAACATGATACAATACATACCATCCTCACGAAGGTATTGCAAATAACCAACGCCACACGAGGAATGAACCATGGCCTAGTGCCGACGTAACGTCGAATGGAGGGATCACCTGTGATATGCGCATAAGTACACACCGAGGAACAGCTATTGGCGTGATGAACCCACATGCCTCAGGTGACGCCGAATATAAGGAAGACTCCCTGGATATTCAAACCGTATGTTCATACCGAACAAATACCAAATACAAAGAAGGAGTAGCAAGCAAGTACTGGCGTATACAGAACCAAAGGCCGGAAAGGTATGTCGAACCCACGAGATGTACTGTTGTGTAACGCATGATACATTATGAAGCCGTACAGTATGTGAACGGTGTGTGTAGGTAAAGATACCTGTCCATCAGGCAGAGAGTGGTGAAAGTTGGTTATGTAATGCTAAGCCGCGCAGCATACCAACGACTGTGGACAACGTGTGCACAGCAGTGGGACAACATGTACACACCCGGGATAACCCCAGGTTAGGCTTGCCACTTTTCAAATGGCCAAAGTGGGACATTTTCGGGACACACATCAGATGTTACAGGTGGACACATACCCATGGTCAGTACAAAGGTAGAACTTTACTCTTTTGCCTAAATAAAAGCGTAGTCTTGTAGCAGTTTAGTTGCTTATTGTGTGTCTTGTAACATTTAGGAATTTACATACATAACTATGTTATGCAACTCTTACATAAAAGATGGGACATAATTATGTCCTACAATCTCAGGACATTTGCCATTTGTAATATGTTTTGTCAGGACACAACTGCCCAAAGAGGGACTGTCCCTTGCAAAGTGGGACAGGTGGTAACCCTACCCCAGGTCTGCCATAGGGATTTCAAACACAGAACAATGCCACCACCCACGCTGATGCTGGCAGTGGATATCCAACAATGAAGTGCCACAGCAGGGGATAGGACATGTATGTATAGTGTCACAGCACACATGTGCATGGGCATATACCGTCGATGTCATACGGAATGTGCACCACGTGCACGTATCCCACGCAGTAGGGGTGACTATGTCAATTATGTGTAATGCAAAGCTGTCATGATGGATATGTTCAGAAATCATAGACAGTATCACAGGCATAGCATGCATGATGGAGGGATGGCCTAATGTTATGTACATAAACAAGATATGTATGGCCTGCACATATGGGACAATGTAGTAGCAGAATAGGTACCCGAAATGGAGGGAACAGCAAGTAACCATGTCCAAACATTCCGTAGCAGGTGCAATGTGTGCCACAATGATGTCCAGCAGGGCCGTGTGTAAACACATGTGCAATGTACACAGTAGTGACACCCCCCCATGGTAGTGTCCACTGAACGGCAGAAGTGGATGTCAACTGTATGTCTATACAGTACATCCGCTGTGGTGGTACCATGGGTCTGTGTCACCCTACCAGCAAGGGAGCTATCACATGACTAGTGACACAGTGTGCCCCTGTGGGATGTGCACAGGACCTATGTCCCACAGCACGGTGTGTGTCCAGTCTGTGGATGTCACACAGACGCCCGGGCCGAGCAATGTGGCATGTGTGCACACATGCAGGACTGCTCCTCCCACCCTGCCCACTGCAAACGCCATGTAGGAGTACTACATGCATCAGTACTGCGGAGAACATGGCTCATGGCAGAGTAGATTACACCCCTCTGTTAGTGGCATGCAGGTGAGTACAGATGTGTTACATGACTGTCATTTGCATATGTAAACTGTCTGAGCCGGGTAGAGATCACAGCATGACTATACTGAGACATGTAACGTTGTATCCATTGTGTAAGGTGCACCACACATGTGTTATTGTAACACTGCCCGCGTGTACATGTGTGTATGGCACAGGTACAAGGGCACCCAAGGTATCAGCTAGACATACGGTCCAGAAATGCGTGGTCCTGCACATGTGTACCCACGCCATGGTGGAATATGGCAACCACAGCACCATGTGGGGCATGTGTGTACATCAACCATGTACAACGTGATATGCCTGTATAGGGACAGTATCCATGTGATACACACCGCATGACTGTCAGTATGCAAAGGTGATGTGTATGCACTATGTGTGATGTAACTGATGCAATGATATCTACATGATATATCTGCCACACTGACACCTGTATGGTTGTTAGCAATATGAGTAGGATGAGCTAGAATGCTGCCAGGTATGTAGATGTGGTATATGTAGGCATGGACAATACTGTGTGACAGCAGGTAGTGTGCGTATGCAAATACTGAGCATGAGGGGCCACATGTCTGAGGACTGTGCAATGTCACACGTCCCTGACTTGTTGTAGTTAGTATGATATGCCTGCACCACTGTGTGACCTGTACAGGAGGCACATGGCGTAACATCCGAGACATAGGGTGCGATGTGATGCTGGATGTGTACATTTGCAATAGCATAAAGGGGAATGGGCCTGAAGGGCAAAGAGCGGATCATGTCTGATGTGATACCCTCTGTACCACCCCAACCACCCATGCAATAGTATGACAGGTGGCCAGCATGGGATGTGGTGTGCTGTGGCACATAAGCCCAACAAGGGTGCCAGTAAAGGCATGCAGGTAGTCAATGAGTGTGTGAAGCATGTATGTCAAGATGTGGCCCAGTGCCATACTGAATGGCCCAGTCATGGGTGTACAAATGCAGCCCCATACGTGCAATGCAGTACCACCCATGTGTAGTGTGATAGATGTGGTAGTGTGGTGGTCAGGGTACACAACGTACATGAATGGGCTAGCAGTCAATGCAGTGTGCTGCTGCAGAGACATGTAACAGCCAGGTTGGCGGGATACAACAACTTCGGCGATTGGAGGTGACATTGGGACTGTGTTCCCGGACATAACATGTGCATGGCAGTACTATGTATGTGTCCACAGGGTTAATACAATGTCCAGCCAAGGATTGGAACCCTGTAGTGAGTGAGAGTGTGTATTGTTGGTAGTTACCCCATTGGCAGGCACGATGCCAGCAACATCTGTGTTGGCAATGCCTGCATGACTGTGGTATGCTGCATTGAATGTGGATGTAGTCAAACAGCAGAGACATACCACCACACTGCGTGAGGGCCCACACTGCAATGTCTGGCAGTCATGTGTAGGTAGCTAGCTGTGGAGTATGTCATGCACCATGAGGACACACCATGACTGTCAAGTGACACACCACACACAGGTGAACATAACTACCATGCAACAGCCTGCACATGTGCCCATACAGCACGTGTGCATGGAACAGGAATACCACTGTGGCGTCTGTGAAAAGGCCAGTACCACCATGTCTCTGTGTGGAATAGCATGGTCCCTACCAGTGTGTAAATGTAGCAGAAGTGCACTGTGATCAGTGTTGGCATAGGCACGTAGACTGTCCATCGTACGGGGTGCCATGCCATCAACTACCTTTGTCAGTGGATGTCAGTAATACCGGCTGTAGAGTGTATGTACCATGCATGCTGCTATGGTTGTGTGTTTAGGGTGTGGCTAGCAGGGATGAGAAGCATGGATGTTCAGCAAACAGAGGGGATGTGTGTAGGCCTAGCACACAGACACATGGAGGTTTGGTGCATGCCGAGGGTAGTGTAGGTATGGTATGTGTCGTGTAATGTGTCACCCAGCTATGCACTGCATGGCCAAGCATGTGTGGGTACATGGGAGTCCATACTAGGGAAGGGCGTGTTGCTGTCAATACATAGCAGTAGCAACTGTCCTAGGTGCAATGTACAGTATGCCAACACGACCAGCATGTAACCTGTGGTGTACAGTGTATTCACTGTCGCGTGTCACAATGTGCGGTCACGAACATGGGTATCTGAACATGGATTACCTATGATGCAATGTGTCTTGGGAATATACAGTATGTGTGTAAATCACTGTGTGGTGTGGGAACCACCCACCCGTGTGTGTTGCAGTCCAGGTATGTGCCTGGGAGGTATGATCTGTGTACAATCTGGACTGGCAGGTGTGCCATGTAGGGCATGGAGGCAGGTCCCAGGCACTGCAGATAAATGACATGTGTGC
The DNA here is from genome assembly GCF_019279795.1 of Protopterus annectens. Lineage (NCBI taxonomy): Eukaryota > Metazoa > Chordata > Ceratodontiformes > Protopteridae > Protopterus > Protopterus annectens. The sequence continues at coordinate 164,792,840 of NC_056745.1, read as the reverse complement.
TGTACTGTGTGTGCAGTGCTTGTGTACAACACAGTGGAGGTGTAAGCATTGTCACACATCACTGCATGCTGTGCCTACCTGTGACAGCCCTGCCGAGACAGACATGTGACACCGCTGCACAGGCAGCATAGCATGTGAAGATGTACATGTGGGCTGCACACCTTAGGCAGATGTCCACAGGTCATGTGTGCCACGGTAGTGTGGTTGAACATGACTATCAGACTGGACAAACACCACATGCCTGCATAACTACAGTATGACCATAGTCAACAGTCCCAGTGACAGAGTAGGCCAATGTACACTATCCCTGCGTGCAGACCACTGGCTACTGGACACCTGGCTAGACACACACCTGGAGGGTTAATTCACCATTGAGCCATCACATGTCCCAGTCCATGTGGGCCGTACAATGTCATCACAGGGTGGTCACAATAGCAGGTGGCAAGGCAGACACGGTGTACCAGATGATGTGTCATGTGTGCACATGTCGACTAGCACAGCCATTCACATGTCTGCAACATACTGGTGCACGATGTATACTGTTACATGATGTATGGAACTGCACTGTCACCCACTACAGGGCCATCTGACACAGGTGTGTTGTGACTGGTGTAACCCATGTTTGCACAGGATACACACTGCTGTTGTAGGCAGCCATGCTGGTGGCTACCAGTGATATATGCAGTGGTCATACAGACATACCGTACACAGTGTTCATGCAGGAATGTCCATTGTCGTGGACGATGTGCTGCTATGTGAATGTAGGTGTGTGTTGTGAATGTTACACATCCAGAAGACACCATCTGGTGCAGTCATGGTTGTCAACACCAGTACACACATCCACAGCAGTCAGAACCCAGTCCTGACAATGTGTGTCAGTCACCCTCGTACTGTGTGACATATGTGCACATGGCAGAACACCTCCCACTGTCATCTAAGCTGGCTACATGATGGCTGGAATGTGCTGTAGAAATGTACAATGCTGGTAGCCCAATGAAGTACCTGGAATCAGACACAGTACGCTATGTCAGCCATGTAAACCATGCACAACAATGACCGCCCAACAGACACAAACAATGCATTGACACATGGAACATGTGCACATGACAACCCCCAATGAGGTATGTTGCACATATTGATGTACAATTGTCATCTATGGCCATAGCATGGATGCAGACACACATACTCCACAGGTAGCACCATGTGATGTAGGTAGGGGGCATTGCTCGTGTACATGTCACAGTAGCTGTACACACACATGTCCTGCATAGCCGTCATGTAGGGGTAGCTGTGGTATGTGACTACTGGACATGCCCGTACAAATGACCATGTCCCACAGGAGATGTGTTATGTGTGTACCACATGTGATGTGCTGACAACAAGCTGTGATGTGTATGGCTGCTGGTGTACCTGTGTGACATTGTCTGTGATGGGTGCAAAGGCATATAGTATCGTATTGCATGCACACAAGCCCCACATAGGTCCATAGCCTGAACATACAATACAAGGAGTGTGTGGGATGATAGCAACCCACAGGAGGAGATGGGTATGGCTGGCAGGCCACAACCACATGTGTGTGTACGGTGTTCACGTCCACCACACATGAGCATCTGAGAGGCTAGTGTTACAGCTGTACAGGGTTGCATGCATATATGTTCAGCAACATCCCTGTGTGTCCCACCACTGGCCCGTGGACCGATGGACACCAACCAAATGTGCAGATATGACATGTGCACAGCACATCACAGATGCCTACTGTAGAACAGGCTTACCGTGTAGACATGTGCACAGTAGGTCTGTGCCAGCTGCAGTCAAACATGTAATGTGCCGAACCACACCAATAGTCCAGGCCATGCCACAGATGGACGTGCATGCATCTGTGTATGTATGGCTGTGAATGTCTCTGGCATAGCAATATAGCTGTGTCACCGTTGTGAACAACAATATGAATGTGTCATATGTGTGAGGGTGCGTCATACGCATATGGTCTGATCGACGATACCATCAGTGACCCTGCTATGTGAACATCCCTGTCCCCATACATGGATACCTATGCTGTGCCCAACACCACATTCACAGAGGAGGGATGGCGGTGTGTAGTGCAGCAGCAGCTATGCGGGTGGCAGCAGGCACTGGATGTACACCTATGTGGTACCCACATAAGTGCAGGCAACCGTCCATGTGCGGGATAGCGGTGTGTGTCCACATACAGCACTGTGTTGATCAATATCCCAGCACATAGCACCTGCCAGGGTTACAGTGTATGCATGGATGTGTGATACCTGCATGCACCAGACACACCCTCAGCAAGCAGCATGCAGCATACCTCGCTTGAGGCCAGTGTCCACACCATGGCGATAGACATGTTGAATGTCCATATACACATAGCACTGACATATGGAATGGACAGCCACCCTGCCAATATCGTAAACCCGCGGGTGGATCACAACCCAGTGCCATGTATGTGGCATACCCTGCCATACCATGCAGACCTGCCCAGCAAGGCTGCATGAGCTATCACAGTCCTACATGGTGCAATGGACAAAAGGCACTCTCACTATCAACCATACACAGCAGTAATGTGGCGGTGATGCACCCTGTGGTATCACAGGTGCTGTGTGATGCTTTGGACAATGTGTGTGTGTGTACATGCTATGCATGGCCTGTCCTGCTAATGTGTCATGGTTACACATTGCCCTATGTCTATCACATGTGCAACACAGGTGAGCTGTGGCAAGTTGTCCAACACCCGTACAGTGCTGTGTGGATGTACATGGCACGACACATGCATGTGCAGGTGTCCATGTGTATGTGTACAGTGCCACTGCTGACGTTCACAATGGCTACAGACGTGATGTGTACTGACATATACACAGCGTCCAGGTGAACAGCATTACCGACGTCACATGGGGACCTATGCCAGTGATATGGACACAGGTGCAGCCAGGTACACATGTCCACAGCTGGCTAACATCTACATGGTACATGTACAGTGTGATGGGGTGGCAAACAGATATGATGTGACACACACTGCTCAATGGTGTGAAGCCAACACATCGGCTGTGTCACTGCCACGATGCCTTTCACAGATTACTGTGCAGATGTCGTACTTGTCATAGCAATGTATCTCCAACAGTATGCCAGCACAGCAGTGTAAATGTGACCTGCCACCATCATTATGTCTTACAGATAATGCCACGATCCCGGCTTCCTGCATTCAGTCGACAGGAGGAGGAGGTGATCATACCATACCTCCATAGTAATCATAACATGTTATTTAGTCATGTGCCACAGCAGGCACAGGAACGACAGGAGATGTGGGAGGAGATGTGCAGGAGGGTGAACAGCCTGGCCAGATACAACCGCACTTATCAGCAGATCCGCAGGCACTGCACAGACCTGATCCGGCATGCAAGACAGCGTGCCGCTGCAATCGCCAGACAACAACGTGGGACAGGTGGTGGGCCACCAACCCAGCCCCCACTCACAGCCACGGAGGAGCTCCTGGCCAGTCTGGGGACACCCACGGAACAACACGCAGAAACCCATGTGTCCATCGTGGAGGTGGGTGTCTCCCGAACTATGAGCTTGGAGCTGCATGGTAAGTCAGGGTTGCATGTTTGTATGATAAGTGACGTGGGGGTGGGTGTCATAGTAAAACACATAATATAGCCATACATGCCAGGTATATGGCCACACAAGACGCATACTACAGTATGCTATGTTGTGTTAGCAGACATGTGCATAGCACATGCTAACTCACTGACGCATGATGTGACATGCAGACTGCTGACTGTGGCGATAGTAATGGATAATGTGTATACCTTTGTGTCATCCCTTTACAGGTACGTCTGGCGTGTCGCAAACACAAGGGTCTGTTGCAGGTAAGTCTGTTGCTAGTCAAAGGCATGATATGGTGTATTGATATTCCCCATGTGTCCAGGCATGACATGCACACCTGTGTGTGCCCCAGTCACGGTATACAGGTTGCACCACCCGACACACACCACCCATGTACAGTAGATACAACCATTAGCGTGAGGCATGACACCACACAACCTATTGGTGTGTCACGTGCATTCAGCTATGCATACAATGGTGTAGGTGTTCCACAATGGCTGCATGTGTAGTATGCATCGGTATGCCTCTGCAGTATGCACACAGTACCACATAGTGAGCTGTGATCTTGCCAGAGCACAGGTGTTACCAATGTGACCTATGCCCCTGCATCGGTGCACACGTTGTGACATGGCACATGCCATGTCCCATGCACGTGGATGTCTGGCTGCAACATTGTCACACCATGACATGACCTATGCGACGACATAGCAGACATCCACACTGTCTGCATATCTGTAGGGAATGTGACACCTTACACTACTATGGTTGTATGTCACATGGGCCACCACAGGGCCATGTGCACGATGTCCACCACACACAATTGTCAATGACCCAGACAGACAAGGCCATGGTCGATACCTACAGGCATGTTGCCACACAGTACATCCACAGTGGGTAGTCACCGTTGCACCACGTACACACATAGTGGGCTCATCACTGTAGTGGCCCCCCTGGACATCCGATGTAGTACACCACTGACATGGAATGCCTCTCCACAGCTACCACAGGTGCCTCCAATATCCACCACATACGTGCTGCTGAGCGGCGTAACTGACTGACAGACATGGCAATGTAATGCGTCCAGGTCACGCATCACACAGAAACATAACTGTGTCCTGCTACTGTGCAGTGGCACAGTGCCCGCACTCCACACTGTACAGCTATGTACACAGCTCACACCAACCGCACCTGCACAGACATCCCTGTTACCCATACATTGTATCTGCAGACTGTACACATAACACTGCACCATGACAGCCATTGTGATGTGGTGCATGCGGTGGGACACCATCGTCACATGTCCACATGATACCACACATGTTTGCAGTGTACATGACATAGTGTCGGTAGACATGTGTACTGTCAACTCGCCCGTGGCCGCACGGTGTATCACGGTGATGCATGCAAACTACCATGAATGTGTGTACTGCATGCCTACTAAAAGACACCTGCCTGTTGTACTGTTCCCACCAGGGCAGTGTGCATACTGCCACTAGGAATGTGTGGTCTACATTCACTGGTCTGTGGTGTGTGAATGCTGCATGCCACCTGCAATATCACATGCATGATGTCTGTGTGTATGTGTGTGTGTGTGTGTGTGTGTGTGTGTGTGTGTGTGTGTAACTGATGGTATGCCTTTGTATTGACAGGTGCTGTAGGTGAGTTCCCCTCCTGCGGTCCAGCTGATGCTAGTGTCCCCACAGATACTAGTGGTGATGACCATGTGCATGAGGCACAGGCAGGGTCGTCACAGGCACACACTGTGCCATTGGATAACATCACACTTCGTCCCTTCATCCCTGAACACGGTTCGGATGCCGACACATACCCCAGCACCGTTGCCCATAGATGACGGTCAGTCAGCGTCTGTTGGCATCGAGCAGGAATGTGTGGTGGCTGCAGAAGGTGTGGGTACACACGATGTTGCCAGTGTAATGACTGGTGCAGTGCCACGCGGGCATGTGGCAGGTGCTGCTCGTGGGGAGCACCGCTAGACATACACCTGCCGTACAGGGTGCAGCAGCTGGTATAACCAGACGCATGTTCCAGACTGTAATGGCGGCGCAGGCACGTGCCGAGCGGCAGAACCAGGAAGGGCAGAGGCTGCAGAGGTCTGCAATCCGTTCCTTGAATGACAACATCCAGGCATTGGCGAATGCCCAACAGCATCTTGCCGATGTTCTGGATAGGAGATTGGGTGAGATGGCTGGTATCCTCGACCGAGGCATGGCCATCCTTGAGCGTGGGCTGTCCGTGCAGGAACACCAGGTAGGGGTGAGGCATAGGGCACGTGGGCGTAGGCCAGCAACACCACTTGGTGCAGGTCAGCGTGTGCGTGCCACCTCCCATGCCCACCCACCCAGTGCTGGTAGCAGCAGCAGTGCAGCTGCTACTACACCCACCACACCAGGACAGAGCAGGCCACGTGGGCGTGGCCTGGATGGCCCAGCGTGGCACGCGTTTCCAGCGGACATGTGACATCGGAGAGTGGACTGTCTGTACCTACACCCGGTCATGCCAGTGCGACCCCAGGCAGGCCCGGGTCACGTCGCGGCAGGCGGACACAGTGAGCCGTAACACCTGCACTGTACAGTCTGGGGCTGCCAAGCATACCCCGTGTAGGCATCACAGATTACTGAACTGTGTACACACAAACCCACACACAGCAAACACGACTGTAGGGCTCCACGACACCCACATGCAATGTACACAGTCATGCCCAGTCAATGCACAGGCCCTTACACACACACATGATATCATCCATTGGTACAGCCTATGCCTGTAGCACACATATCACCCTGTGCATATGATGAAGTCTCTGCCACATAACTGTGAGCTACACCATCAGTGCATGGTTATGCAAACATATTCTGATGCACAGGGTGGACAAGATAGTGAGAGGTGTATGTGATACCTGTGTCCGCATAGTACGTGATGTGTATGTTGTGGTGTGTGTGTATGGCTGGTGACAGGTGTGTATGTGATGTGGGTTGTGCACTGACATCATGCAGCAGACATACCATGCAGGACAGGTGCAGCATTCATTGATCTGTGTACACAGTATGTGTGGTGGTTACATGTGTAGCACCATGTTGGTTCAGTTAACCCGTATGACAATGATGGTGTACTTGCATGTGCCTACTGGGAGCACTGTAATTAGTTCCCCAGCGTAGTCGTGGGGTACCCACAGGCATGTCTGGCAACATCAGCATAGCACAGGTACCTGCACTCGGCATGGACCCCTACATAGGAACATAGGCGCACATGTACATAACAGGGTATGTGCCCTACGACATGTGTGGACCTAGCATGACCGTGTGTGGCTGCTAACACCCCTCAGGATGGGGATGCCACATCCATCAGTCCCCAGTCCCTCGTCCAGCACTGACACACAGATGATGCCTGGCGCATAACTATATCCACACATCCACACCTCATTATTACTCCTGGACGAAGGCAATCAGTGCCTTTCCTTCACATGGGCTGGCACTCCTCTACGTGTTGTAGGGGGTCTCCGGCCATTGACTCTGTTCCCCCAGCACGTCACACTCATCTTTGTGGTGATGTGTGTGACAATCACTTCTGTGCCCGTGTTTGCCTGGAGCCTAGGAAGTGGAATATGCCCATGTCACCCAGGTCAGACATGGCCGTGTATGCCAGGCACAGATCACCACAGAGCAGATGTGCTGTGAAGGTTTACAGCCGGAGTCCCCTTGGTCGTGCAGCTTGTGACACATGTCCTAGCACCGTCATCCCTGCCTTGTGTAACGTTTGCGGTCCTTCCGAGTGCTGCAGGCATCAGGTTAGCTACAGGCCAGATGTGCCAATGTACGCAGTCATTGCTCTGGTGTGTGATGTGTACAGGGTACAATGAACACCCCTGATGTCGATGCGATTCCTTCCAGACCAGGAGGCCACAGTGGAATGTCTTCACACCCACATTGCCATTGTGTGTGTTGACAGATGTTAACGACAGGTGTCGTAGCCATTTCCATGAACATGTCCACCATCTGGAATGGCTTACCACCTACATGTGACATTGGCCGAACATGTCCTTCACACTGGGTAGGTCTGCACCTTCTCTGGCATGTAGTAGCAGGCCATGGCTCTGGCACCAGTTATCCATGTCTATGGCGCCCTAGGGGGATCTCCGTGTCACATGGGGTGTGGGGTATGGTGGCGGTGCGTAGTCATCTGCATACCTTGTCTGCCACAATCCCCCTATGATTGCATGCACATTGGAAGGTCGAATGCCATATGGCAGGGGGCCCAGGACTGAGCCCTGTGGGTCTCCACTGGAGACCAGATATGAGTGTGACAAGGCACCAGGAACACCAACCCTGTGTGGTGTGACCTCCAACCTTTCTGAGAAGCATCGGGTGACATATGTCCACACATGTATGCTGGCGAGCCTTTCCATGAGTCCCATGTGTAGTGTGCTCTGAACGCTCCCACCAGGTCATGCTACTGTGTGCAAACCCACGTATCCCCATCAATGGCCTTGGTGACCACTCCAGACAGGACGAGCAGGTTTGGGAGGCAGGATCTGCCCTTGACTATGTTGTTGTGGGTATGTTCCGGTATTGGCTGTACACCGCTGTCTGTATCCATGGGCACCTGTATGGACTTCCCCACAGCTTTGCAGACAAGGCTTGTCAAGCGGATAGGGTGTGGCTGTCTACAGTCCATAAGAGCACTACCCTGGCATAGTGGGACCACAGATGCCATATGACGTCCATTGGGGACATAGCCCATAGTAAGGCTAACATGACACAGTGGCCGCATGTGTGGGCCGAGGCCCTCAATGAGGATGGGTAGCACACAGCCAGGGACACCATCGGTGCCCAGTGGTGCTGTGTCAACCGCCATACAGATATGGGATCACTCCAGGCCATATGAGATGTTTGGGAGGCTACACTCTGGTGGGATGGATATGTCCCCTCTTGGGGGGGTGGGATGTATGCATGGAAGATGTCCGCTGGTTTGCAGACAATGTCTGTGGGTGCAGTGACCGTTGTACCATTCTGGACCATTTCCAGCCAAGTCTGTGTGCCCCCAACCATGTCCTTACCACAGTTAAGGAAGGCCCTATGGTTGTCTCATGTGCCCTCTGCAGTACCACTCCCACAAGCGGCCGTGGATGATTGTATGTGTGGCCGTATGGTGACGCCGGTATGAATGGGAGATGGTTTCCCTGGTATTGACATTGCTCTGTCATGTATTAGCTCCAACTGTTGATGTACAGCTAGTCAGTGGCTGGGGTCCACCACACCATGTGCCTACCTGTGGTGGACAAGGTCCTGATGTTATCATGTTTGCCTGTTGCAGACATGCATGTGGGTGCTCAGAGGTCTGGCCTGGGTTCAACACTGGCATGCAGGACTTGTAGGGTACTATACCGGTCGTATGATGTGTGTGGTTTGTTGTGGAGAGGTCATCACTTAGGTCCCCCATGCCGGTGTTGGTTACAGGATGTGGATGACCAGTGGATCCACTATACGGTCTGGCATCACCATTGAGGGCTGTACATCCTGTGTGGGGCATATCCTCACCATGTGTGATGGGCAGAACTGTCAGACATCCCCCCCTAGTATGTATGGTGCATGGCTGTTTAACAGTGGCCAGGTGTGAGAACACCTGTGACCGGTGGCGTAGTGTGTTGTGCCATGGCTGATGTTCCCAGTCTATGTATGGGTGGTTCATGTCACCCAATACGGTGCTGTTGTGAGAGCATGCCCACTCACCAGTGTCCTCAGGACATCTGTGCAGGTAGCCTGTGTTTGGGAGGGTTGTCTGTAGCATGCAACAAACTGTAGGCCAGTCCTACACATGGTTAATTGCACCTAGATATTCCCGATGCAGCGGCCATGTCTGTGGCATGGCGGGTTGCTGTTGTGTGGCGGACACACACGGCGGACCACATTCCGCCACCCATGCCGTCGCACCATGTGTATGCATGTCTGCTCTGTGCCGACTCTAAGTGTCTGAGCATGCCCAGTAGGCAGCTGTGTAGATAGACACACAGCACAGTGCAAACCCATGCCGACTGCAGTTATACCCGGGTGCATGCCTGTATCCCCGCCGGCCACGTCTGTGGCATGGCCCCGTTCCTGTTGCGTGGCTGGCCACACACGACCGTCCACATTCGCCACCCATGCCGTCGCACCATGTGTATGCATGTCTGCTCTGTGCCGAGTCTAAGTGTCTGAGCATGCCCAGTAGGCAGTGATGTACTGATCAGTAGTTACTTGGTATTCCGACTGCAGCACTAACGTGTTACTGTACGGCGACCTTGGGATGGTAACAGGCTGCGTGACTGCGCACTCTGACCTAACTCCCGATCGGGCGCATTGCCTCTGCAAATGATACCACCCACGTAGGGGTATGCCTCCTGACAGCGCTCTGCTCAGTAAACTCGGTAGCGCGTTCTGTAAATGCTTCGTACTGTAGTGTGTTCATGTAGATAGGCGTGGGTTCGTCTCCCGTCCCTTCCGTGTGTGTGTGTGTGTGTGTGTGTGTGTGTGTGTGTGTGTGTGTGTGTGTCTCTGTGTGTGTGTGTTTCCAGCTGCCTCTGTGAATGAACATGCTTTTAGGTGCTCCGCAACACAAATCTTGGCTATTGCCAACTATTGTCTTGCGGGTGACGTCACCAGCCTACAAGTATGCCTCTGACAGTGCTCACTTCAGTAAACTCGGTAGCGCGTTCTGTAAATGCTTCATACTGTAGTGAGTTCATGTAGATAGGCGTAAGTTCGTCTCCCGTCCCTTCCGTGTGTGTGTGTGTGTGTGTGTGTGTGTGTGTTCCCAGCTGCCTCTGCGAATGAACATGCTTTTAGACTCTCCGCAACACATACCTTGGCTATTGCCAACTATTGTCTTGCGGGTGACGTCACCAGCCTACAAGTATGCCTCTGACAGCGCTCTCTTCAGTAAACTCGGTAGCGTTCTGTAAATGCTTCATACTGTAGTAAGTTCATGTAGATAGGCGTAGGTTCGTCTCCCGTCCCTTCCGTGTGTGTGTGTGTGTGTGTGTGTTCCCAGCTGCCTCTGTGAATGAACATGCTTTTAGACTCTCCATAACACATACCTTGGCTATTGCCAACTATTGTCTTGCGGGTGACGTCACCAGCCTACAAGTATGCCTCTGACAGCACTCTCTTCAGTAAACTCGGTAGCGCGTTCTGTAAATGCTTCATACTGTAGTAAGTTCATGTAGATAGGCGTAGGTTCGTCTCCCGTCCCTTCCGTGTGTGTGTGTGTGTGTTCCCAGCTGCCTCTGCGAATGAACATGCTTTTAGACTCTCCGCAACACATACCTTGGCTATTGCCAACTATTGTCTTGCGGGTGACGTCACCAGCCTACAAGTATGCCTCTGACAGCGCTCTCTTCAGTAAACTCGGTAGCGCGTTCTGTAAATGCTTCATACTGTAGTGAGTTCATGTAGATAGGCGTAGGTTCATCTCCCGTCCCTTCCGTGTGTGTGTGTTTCCGTTGCTTTCGCAACTTCTTCTGAAAAAGCAAATTCTTAAACTGTTCACAATCAACAGTGTGATATTTAAAATCTTGTTAAGACTCACATTGTTGATTGTGAACATTCTTTGACTTTTTTTTCTGCAAACGTTAATGAAACAACAACGGTGCATGTTTTAATAAACTGTTTAAATGTTACGAAGACTTGTGTTGTGTCGAACTACGGGGACTATTCTTGCTGCAGGTTGCTGGTTTGTTTGTGTTTCATAGTACAATATCATGTAATACGTGTGTTCATAGTATGCTTTCTGTGATGTTGACATGTGTGTGTTTCATTAGCAGTGTGTCTGTGCTTTCTATGCTGTGGCTACATGTTCATTGTTCGCATAGAAAGTGACAAATGGAAGTGTAAGGGTGGACATTTAAAGTCTGGATACTTCCATGTTATGTGTAAGTCTCACGGGGCCAACGGGTGATAGCGCATACATGTCTATGAAGTACCTTTGGATACCATATGCGACGTGTCGTGGACGAAATGTTTAAGTTGACTGTTCCATCTACCTATGTGTGACATGGTTTGTGGCCATAGGGTGCCAACAAGTCTTTCCTGTTCATTAGGTGTTTGCCATGGTCTATTGACATCAATCCTATTAATTCACCGAAGGATGTCTTTCATTGGTGGCAACGCCATAGTTTGACCATCGTATGTCATTCCCGGCAGACGTTGAGATTGTGCCATTGGTATGTTTACACAGGTGACCCATCTGTTCCACTGTATGGAAGCGTGTGATCCCCATTGATGTGCTGGCAGATTGAGTGCTGTATGCGCGGTATCTGCCCAGCGGTCTGGCTTTGAATGGGAGTGTCTACTGTAGTCCCTATCTGTATTTCCTGGGTTATGCCTTGCAACAGCTGTGGGATTCCCCAGGTTTGCAGCTATGGGTGCCATCTTGGCGTCGTTTGTCCATCCATGGGAACTGCCTACTGGACACTAGTATCGGGCTGTAAACATTTCACAGCTGCATTCTCCATTTCCGGTGGATGATCGGCATTATTATTGCGCGCTATGCCATGGCCACGTCCCGCACAGGGGGCGGGACAACGAATCATCTGCCAATCCACACCGACACCCATCTTTGCATACCCACAATCCCATGTCTGCAACCCTCGACAGTACCCCTTGCACACCCTTCATGTGTGCGGAAATGGGATGTGAGCATGCGTGTATGGGCGCAGCATCCTGGGAGTCCTATTCATATGTCCTGCATTTCATGGACGGTTGTCATCACCCTTGAAGGCGCTTGTGGTGCATATCTCTACCTGTGCCGTCCTCACGGCTGTCCCCTCTTCCCGTTCTCACTATGCTGCCCACACTTACTTCAGGAGTAATTTTTGGGTCCTGCAATGGACACCGATGTGCATATGTAAAGTGTAGAACATGTTGGACTGTGTCCATTCGGCCAGTGGGTTTGACTGCCGCCGTATGTTCCCCAGTCCCCGATGTCTGTCTGCCTACCCATATTATGTAGTGCTAGGAACCCGTGTCCTTCCACAATTTACCCATATGGTGTTACTGTAGTACTGCAGGTTGGCAACTGCTTTAAGTAATCCTCAGAGGTACCATTGTGAACTATCCGCCACTGTATTGTCATTATAACACAGCGGTACAGGTAGAACCTATTTATTCATGACAGTATGTTATTTATGTGGGGCGCCATATTTTAACCATAGTATGACCTTCCTAGTTGACGTTGTTGGTGTGCCATTAATATGTGTTCCACAGGTCGCCCGTATGTTCCGCCGAGTGGAAGCGGGTGATCCCCACATACTTGCTAGCACCTTGGCTGCTGTGTACGCGGGATTCGCACGGCGGATGGATGTCTGGGGTGTGTCTACTGTTGTTTCCATCTGTATTTCCTGTGTTATGCCTTACTACGGCTGCGTGATTGCACCAGGCTTGCTATTATGGGTGCCATCTTGTCCGTACGTTTGTCCATCCTTGGGAAATACCTACTGGACACTGGTGTAGGGCTGTACCCATTTCACAGCTGCATGTAGCATTCTCCGGTGGATGATTGTCAGTATTGGTGGGTGGTAAGGCATGTTCTGTACCCACATCCTTCCCACGGGGCGGGACAATGGATCATCTGCCAATCATCTCCAACACCCATTTCTGCATACCCACGATCCCATGGCTGCAACCCTCGACAGTACCCATAGCAAATCCTCCATGTGTGCTGGAATGGGATCATCTGTGGACTCGACAATCTGTGGATTTCTGTGCATATGTCCAGCATTTCATGGACAGTTGTCATCAACCTTGAACACACTGGCGGTGCATATATGTAGCTGTGCCGTAGTCACGGCTGTAGTTCATCTTGGTTTTCCGCTTGCACCCAGTTGGCGTTGCAAAAGGAGAAATATTTGGGTCCTACAATGGACACAAATGTGCATATGTAAAATGTAGAAAATGTTGGGCTGTGTCCATCTGGCCAGTGGTTGTGACCGCTGCTGTATGTTCCCCACTCGCGGATGTCTGTTTGACTACACATATTATGTTGTGCTATGAAACCCATGTTCTACTACGATTAACCCAAATGGTATTGATGTAATGCTGCAGGTTGGCAGGTGCTTTAAGTAATCCTCAGAAGGCCCAGTAGGACATATACGCCACTGTAATGTCAATATAAAACAGACAGAACATGCATACCCTATTTATTCATTGAAGCATGTTCGTTATATGCAGGAACGCTAGTGTTGAAACATCGTATGACCTTCGTAGTTGAGGTTGTTAGTATGCCATTAGTATGTGTTCCACAGGTCACCCATTGGTTCCGCAGTATGGAAGCGAGTGATCCTCATGTTGTTGCTGGCAGCTCGAGTGCTGTATGCGCGGTCGCACGCGGCGGTCTGACTTTGTATGGGAGTGTCTGTAGTCCCTAATGTATTTCCTGTGTTATGCCTTACCGCAGCTGTGTAATTCCACCAGGTGTCCAGTTATAGGTGCCATCTTGGTCGTACACTTGTCCATCCATGGGAATTGCCTACTGGACACTGATGTAAGGCTGAACACATTTTACACCTGCTTTTAGCATTACCCAGTGGATACTTTGCATCCTTAGTGGGGAGTAAGGCGTGCTATACCCACAGCCCTCCCGGGCGGGACAACGGATTATCTGCCAAACAACACCGAGCCCCATTTTGCATACCCAGGATCCCATGGCTGCAAACCCCACGATGCATTACATCCTTCATGTGCGGGACTGGGATGGACGCACTTCTATGGACCACGACAATCTGGGGACTTCTGTTCATATGTCCTGCATTTCATGGACAGGTATCATCAACCTTAAACACGCTGGTGGTGCATGTCTAGCTGTGCCGTGGTCACGGCTGACACTCTGTCTGGCCGATCTCAGCGGATCGAAGGTGTAAACGCAACTATTTTTGGAGTCCTACAATGGACACCGATGTGCATATGTAAAGTGTAGAACGTGTTGGACTGTCACCATCTGGCCAATGGTTCTGACTGCCGCTGTATGTTCCCCAATCGTGGATGTCTGCTTGACTACCCATATTATGTATTACTTGGCCTATCTATATCCACGTGCCAGTGGCGGAAATACAGCAAACCTTCGTCCTGCCCATCTTCATAAGCGACATTATTGAACATATATCGGCCAAAACAGACAATGACAAAATGATAGACTCCACAGTCAAGCGGTGCGGAGCTCTTTCACCTACTAACATGGGGCATCGTCGGACACAAAATGCATTACATAGTTGTCCTTATACACTTCCTTCAGAGTCAGTTTAAAGTCAAATAATCAATAAACCTGCTCATAGTTAAGTGGACAGTGCTACAAGTCTTGATTATGGCGTGACATATACAAATCAGTGTTGCATACATTACTTCATGGAAACAATAATCGACAACAATGTGTTAATATATTTACTATATTGCTCTATACAATCAGTATCTTGAAACATAGTTGATAATTGTTGTGAGTACACCTTAGAAGGTAGGGTGTCGTTCAGGATATTTTATATCAATGTGTATAATTGTAGCATTATGATTCCAAAGCATGGAATCAGTAAGTACTATTTAAGCATATATTCTACAATTATGAATGTAAATGAGTGGAGGACACATCCTTAACCTTCCTGCTTCCAGTGGATCACACGCCTTACCGGACACTCGGATTTCCTAATTGTGGGTTACGCGCTGGCGCACATGCATATCCATATTCTGTTTATAAATGTTTACTGGGTCTGTGTGGTTACGTGTTTTGTGTTAGTTGTGACTATTCTGGTAACATATGTCTGATCCGGTTGACGGACGTGTGCAGAACGCCCACAACTTTATACATGTAACAGTCTTTGCAGCATGGGCGCATTACGTACGTTCACATCTATATGTTCCATAATTAAGTAATTCAAAGCGTGACTGCATTCCGCGTTTGCCAGTTACTATGACCACTACACGTTAGCTATTGATTGTCATTAATATGTATACCCATGGTACTTAAGTACATTTACATATCCCCCTGATCACGCCGTCACAGGCATCCATTCTCCTGCTGGGAAAGGTGCGGTACTGCATGTTAAACATTCCTTATTCCCCTCGCTCATGGCCCAGGATGCATATGACGCGCGGGGATGTTCAGATGACAGGTGCTTATATCCCACATACAGGCCTTTGATTGTCAGGGTGTTGCTGTGGTGCTTTGGGTTTGGTCTTGTCTGCCCAGTGTACGGAACTGCCCTGACCGTGTCTGAATGTTAGATGAGTCACATGGGCGCGTTTGTCCGTGTCTATGGTACCATGTCACCCCAATTATTCATAACCGTGTGCGCCGATTGGCGGTGTACCCGTTGTAGATCTTGTTATACTAATTGCACGGTCTGAACGGACCTATTTCCATTACTAACCCTCGGTATGTATGACCTGTGTCGCAATATTACATGGGTTTACCATTGCGTGACAGCTTTCACTGAGCCACAGACATGTCCGTTGCTTGGTTTGGGCGGTTCCGCTGTGCTACACACATTTAACATGGCGGAACAGGTTGAACAGCTCAGCCACGGGGACATCGGGTTCTCCGTCGCTGTTTAGTATTGAATCGCTATGTGGAGTTGTTTCACAAAGCGAGACAATGTCGACATTAGTAACGGACATCTCGCGCGTCGTCCACACCGCGCGGGTGACGTATGTCTGAGTTTGGAGCGGACAGGCATTATGCTGTGCCATTATGTCTGGGAATATATGGTTTCTTGCCATAGATGATATGCCATACTAGCATGACCGGCGTCTGGGTGTGGGTACTGCTGTATTACACACACGAACAGTGGCCTTAGGTTACGTGGTGCCCTAGGCAGAAGTTGCCACCGCAGCATCACCGCTACCCCTCCTGGTCTACCTACCAAACAAAGTCTGGAAAGGTGCCCGGTAGAGCAACGCCTAGGCGGCTGCCTACTTGGCCTATGCCTAAGGCCGGCTATGTGTGGTCCCTCGGGCATCGGACTTCGAGGGCAGCCCGTCTGCCGTGGGTATGTCCAGCATTACCCACATCCAGCCGCGGTGTATTGCCATGATGTTCCATGTGTACAGTGGTGCGGTTACCATACATATGCCTTTCTCAAAAGCCGATTTCACACTTCTGAACACCACTGTGGTCTCCTTTAAGGCCCCTGAGCCAGTGTTGAACATCACTCCAAACGCTGAATCACGTACATATGCCTTCTACCAGCACCTACAGGACTGCATGGATCAGGCAATCCCATACAAAACTGAGACTCTTTGTACCACAGACAAGCATGCAGTCTGGTGGACCCCAGCCATGAACTAGCTCTACAACGACAGGAGGTAGATAGTACAAGTTAAAGCGGAATACTTGTAAGGTAACACCCTTGCTCATTATATGTGAAGAACTACAAGCTGTCATGAAATCATCCAGGGAAATTCAACAGAGAAATTAACAAGGACTCAACAGACATTCATAAGTCTTTCTTTAGCTATGTTGGACACCTGGGAGACACCAGATATGCTCAAACCCGGGTTCGCCACTTATGATGTGAAGATGACTGAACCTACACACATTGCCAGCATACTGGCTGACATGTTCAGTGCTAACATTTCCCCCCACATGGAGAGTTATCTATACCTGAGACTTGTAGATCCTGGAACATCTGTAACACACAGGTGGGAAATGCTGTCTCCAAGGCAGTCAACACAGCATCCATGGGACCAGATGGCTGTGTCCCAGCTGTACTCCATGAACTCTATGGGAATTAAACTCACACTTAGGACAGCTGTTTAATCTTAGCCTCACCTCAGGATCACGTACCGTAGTAGCACAGGCGACTGTAGTCACACTTCACATAGATGGTGCCTCCACTGACCCTGGTTATTACCATCCCATTAGCTTGACAAGCCTTATCTGCAAAGCCATGGAGAGGGATCATAATGGAACTCATAGATAAAGACATAGGGACTCGCATACTTTGGATACAACCCAGTTTAGCTTGGTCAAAGTCAGATCATGCCTTTACACGTGTTTGACTTTGTAGGATCAGTCACAAGGCCATTGATGAGGGTAAAGCAGTCCATACAGCCTACCTCAACCTGGCAAAGGCCTTCGACACAATACCCCCCTCCGGTATCAGTGATAAACCCGTCATCTTGAACGTATATCCATACATCACCATATGGGTTGCAAACTGGCTAAGTCACAGAACACACATGGTCATAGTTGCTGGCGCCATGTCATACTCACAGCCAGTCACAAGCGGTGTCCCATGGGGCCCAGTCCTGGGTCCACTATTTTTCAGCATCTACGTTTCCAAAGTACAAGCAAACACAGGGGGTGACAATGTTTGCAGATGACTGCAAACTGGGTGCCATAGTCAGACACACATCTGACACAGATATCCTTCAGGAGTGCCTCACAGATGTGGATAAGTGGTGCGCGAGACATGGCCTACAGCTACATGCCAGGAAATGCATAGTCATACCCTTCGGGAAGAACAAGGTTACCTCTAGCTACCATATAGGTGGCAATCCACTGAGCACAGAGGGAGTTACCAGGGATCTGGGGACCTGGGTTGTTAACCGTTCGTTAGACACACACGTTGCTAACGTAGTTAGGTAGACCTTCCACATTGCCCACATCATCATGAAGGGATTCACATCTAGATCAGGGGAGGTCATTGTCCCTTTGTACTCATCACTCATTAGACCTATGATTGGGTACAATGCCCGTTCAGAATGTATGTGACCGACACCTGCAGCAGCTGAAAGGCACCAACAGTTCATCGACAAACAGATGCAGGGTCTCAGGAATATGTGTTATACTGACCAACTGAAAGAATTACAGATGTATACAGTTGCATACCACTTGCCCAGAGGTGACCTGTGCCTGGCATACAAGGCCATGTCGAACCCAGATCTGATGAGTATGCTTCACCTAAAGAAGTTAGATCCCTCAGAACCACAAGGGCAGGTGACGTACACCTTGACACTGTCATTAATAGAACGTGTTGGTAGGACAGATTCATCACCCAGCCACTCACTATGCTGTGGAACAACATCCCAGTACATGTGAGGGCAGGCACCTCGCCGGCCTTCTGTTAGTATTTTGACATGGATGTCTGAATTGATTTATTTGAGTAACCTTCTAAATGAATATTTACATTACCACATTGTGAATCTTTACATTTCGTTGGTCTATTTTACATTAGTCATAATCATACGGTTTATCTGTGTATATTATGGTTCATTTATATTACTAGGTGTCTGCAGTTCTTTTAATATATTGGCACAGTCCGTAGAACATATATATGTAGCTTACACAGTCAGACATTTGGAAAACATTATGTTGGTTCATCTTTCATATATATACATATATTTCTATTTCTCTATGAAGAATGTGTACCTTCAGCAATGTCTGATGTCCTCACTGTGTGGAATCTGTAACCCAAGTAAAGTTTGTTTGCTTGTTTGCTTAAGGCATGTAAGTAATACCTAGCACATCTAATTTACTGACCAATTAAGGGTTTTACATGCAGTAGGTTGGACTGCATTGTATGTATTCTGAATAAGTCTGCTTATGAAGCAGACGAAAAGAGCTTCAGTAAACTATAGTGACTGCATTTAATTACTGGTGTGCTCTGAGGTGGTCACTGACGGTGTCTACAGTACCTCATCTTTGCTTTGGACTTCACCGGCTGGTTGTCTGTGTTTGTTGTATGGGGAATGTCAAGTGTAGTCCCTATGTGTATTACTTGTGTAATGCCTTACTACGGCAGTGTAATTCCACGAGTTTGCAGTTATGGGTGCCATCTTAGTCATCACTTGTCCATCCATGTGAATTGCCTACTGGACACTGGTATACTGTACACATTTCACACCTGCATTTTGCAATCTCCGGTAGATGGTTTGCATTATTAGCGGAGAGTAAGGCGGAGTTCACGCACATCCCTCCCACGGGCGGACAAAGGATTGCCTGCGAGAAACAACGCGCAGATTCTACGCAGACTCCCTTGGGCAACAGTCGACAGTACCCATTACACATCCTTCATGTGTGTGGGACTGTGATGTGGACGCAGTTCTATGGACACCCTGGGTATTTCTGTGCATGTGCTGCATTTCATGGACAGCTATCATCAACATTGAACAACGCGGTGCATATGTGTACCTGTGGCGTGGTGGCGATAATGAGATCATGTGAGTAATGCAGGAAGCTAGCAGGCATTCCATGAATGGAATTTTTGGGTCCTACAATGGACACCGATGTGCATATGTCAAGTTAGATGTTGCTTGGACTGTGTCCACCTGCCCAGTGCTTTTCACTGCTGGTGTATGTATCCCAATCAGCGGATGTCTGTTTCACTACCCAGTCTACATGGTGCTACATAACCAGGTGATTTAGTACTGTGAACAAATGACATACATCCAAAGATGCTGGTTAGCAACCGCTATATAACACTCAGACATCCCAATGGGACATATCCGCCATCGTATTTCCAATATAACACCACCGAACATGTTGATTACCTATGTTTTCATTTAACCATGTTGTCTTCATAGGTGGGAATGCCATAGTTTACATATCCTACTTGACGTTGTGTGTATGCCATTGGTATGTGTTCCACAGGTCGCACATCTGTTCCGGCTGTACAGTAGCGGGTGCTCCTCATTCTGTTGCTGGCAGATTGAGTGCTGTGTACGCCATGTTGGCACGACGGTCCGCTTTGTATGTGGAATGTCAACTGTAGTCCCTATGTGTATTCCTGTGTTATGCCTTACGCGGCTATGTAATTTACCGGTTTGCAGTTGTGGGTGCCATCTTGGCCATACGGTGTCCATCCATGATTGCCTACTGGACACTAGTATAGGGCTGTACACATTCCACACCTGCATTTAGCATTCTCCGTGGATGGTTTGCATTATTAGCGAAGAGTAAGGTAGGTGCGCACACATCCTCCCACGGGCGGGACAAAGGATTGCCTGCGAAACACTGAGCCCAGAGTCTACATACCCAGAATCCCTTGACTGCAACAATAATTGACACCATTACACATCCGTCATATGCGCGGGACTGTGATGTGGACGCAGTTCTATGGACCCGTACCTGGGTATTTCTGTGCATCTGTGCTGCATTACATGGACAGCTATCAGCAACATTAAACACGTGTGCATATGTGTGCCTGTGACGACAATGAGTTCAGGATTGGTAAATAAGACATTATTCTGTTCTTCACAATTTTGGGTCCTACAATGGACACCACTGTGCATATGTAAAGTGTAGAGTCGGACTGTCATCCTTGTGTGAGCAGTGGTTTCACTGATGCTGTGTGTTCAGGGATGTCTGCTTGTCTACCCATAGGTGGTAGTGCTATAGGAACCATGTCTCTTCCGACACCAGAACCCAATGGTGTACATCCAATGTTGCAGGTTAGCAACCACTTTCATACCCAGCGGTCACGATTGGGTGGTATTGCCACTTATTATCGAACAACACCTCCAGACTGTGTGAAATTTACACTGGCGTGCCATGGTCCAGGGAACATTCCACAGATATACCTACATGGACCTGGCTGGCAATCCTTGCCACCATCAGTTGCTATGCTCAGCACCTGGGAGGTCGCACTCCCACATATGCTCTGACTATGGGTTCACAAAGGGTGGAGTTTACTCAACATACACACATTGCTTAGCAAACAGGCTGACAAGTCCAGTATGGACATCTCGTGGAACTTTAGGCCAGTCTTACTGGCCATTTGCAATTGTAATTAGTACACACGTGTCAATACATGTATGATAAGACATTATTAGCTATCATGCAGAAGTTAATCTATGCTATTTGGACATTGGCTTCTGCTATTGGCATCCGTTGCCGCGAAAGTGTTGCCAGTTTTTCACTATACACATTGCTTGCTCAGAGGCATCACAATTCTGCACACTACTGTGGTCTCCTTTTAAGGACCCTTGAGCCAGTGGTTTACAGCACTGCAGCCACTGCATCAATCACATTTGCACATCTACCAGTACCTACAGACCGTGTATGAACCTGGCATTCACTTAACTAACTGTGGTTCATTGTACCAATGCTAAGCATCCAGTGTGGTGTACCCTGTTTTTCACATACACAGGATGTACAACACGAGTGGAGGTGGCTACTACAAGGTGGAGCAGACACCTTGTGAATTGCTTTACTACCCTTGGTCAATATATGTGTAGAGTTACACACCGTCGTACATGGTCCAGGGGCACATTCCACAGATATACCTACATGGACCTGGCTGACAATCATACCCACCCGGCCAGTTGCTATGCTCAACACCTGGAGGTCAGTCCCACATATGCCTCCAACTGTCTACAACATCTCCCACCTCCCACACATGGAGTCTGTACCAGCGGTTTGTGGTCAACAAATGTTCTGTGACACACAGGTGGGACATGCTCTCTCCAGGGTAGTGGACATAGCATCCATGAGACCAATGGTGACCCCACTGTGTACTCCACTATCTCATTGAGGTATTAGACCCACAGTTAGACAGCTATTTCTTTGTAGCCTTACCTCAGGTAAGGTACCCAGGTTGTGTCGCATGGCAACTGTAGTCCCACGTCACAGGGCCAATGCCTCCACTGAGCCTGGTTATTACTGTCCCATTACCATGAGCAGACCTATCTGCAAAGACATGGGGAGGGATCATACTGCGGCTCAAGTATATGACTGCATAGGGGACATACATACTTTGCATCCAACACGGTTTGTCTTGTTCAGGGCGGTTCATGCCTTTAAAGCATGGGTGACATTTTGGGACAGTCACCGAGGCCATTGATGGGGTGTTGCAGTCCATACAGCCTACCTCGACCTGGCAAAGGCCTTCATCACATTACCCCCCTCAAGTATCGTTGATAAACCCATTGGCTGGGATGTGGACACGCACATCACAGAATGTGTTGAAACTGTCTATGCGACACAACCCACACAGTCATAGTTGCTGGCAGCGTGTCAGACCTACTGCCTGTCGCAAGTGGTGTCCCATGGGGCCCTTCCGTGGGTCCACTCCTGTCATACATCTACATTTCCACGGTACAGGCACATACAGGGGTTTTGTGGGCAACATTGTTTGTAGATGACTGCAAAACAGGTGCCATAGTGGGACGGACATCTGACACAGATATCCTTCGAAGGGGCCTCCCAGATATGCATATCTGCTGTCAGGGACATATCCCACAGCTAAATGCTAAGTAATGCAACATCATACCTGTGGAGAACTACTAAGTCACCCCTGTCCAGCATATAGGTGGCTGTCCACTCAGCACAGGGGTGATTACCAGGGATCAGGGGACAGAGTTTGTCGGTCACCATTCATTCAACACACACGTTGCTATTGTGGTTGTGTGGGACTTCTACATTGCCCACCTGTTTGTGCAGGGATTCACATCTACATCAGGCTAGGTCATTGTCTCCTTGTACCCATTACGTGTTACACCTATGATTTACTACATTGCCCCATTCAGACTGTATCCGACCATACACCTACAGCAGCTGGGAAGCCCTCATAGGTTAATTGTTGTACAGATGCAGGATGACATCATTTTGTGTAATGCTGCCCCACTTGTAGGACCCCTGCCACATTACGTCACATACCTGCTGTTTAGTGTTGACCTGTGCCTGACATACGAGGCCATGTCAACCCATATGTCATGTGTATGCTTCACCTACTGTATCTGCATCCCCAGAACCACTAGGGCAGGTGACATTTACCTTGTCATGGTCATTAATGGGATGTGTTTGAGTGACACATATATCACCCAGACACTCATAATGCTGTGGATCTACATCACAGTACATGTGAGACAGAGATCCTTCCTAGCCTTGTTCACGGGTATGTTGTCCATTGGATGGAGAATTGCAGGTATATGCCAGGGATTACATCATTATCACTGCTTGACGGAGGTACAGCAAAATCATGAGTATTTTATCTGAAGCACAGAAGGTTGGCAAAGTCATCCTAACTATGGTGTAGTGTTATGGCTGAACCTGGGACGATGGCCTACCCTGTACCTATGGTCATATGAACCTATATTCATAGTTTGTCACATTTACAATTGTCTATCGCCTATACTCTTTCTCCAGTGTATATTTCTGTGGCACATGATTGTCCTCTGTATTACATGCAGGTATGCTGTGTACAGTGCACATACGTCACAGTTGATGACAGTGTATCTGTGTCCCTAACACTGTGATACTGAGTACTACCACACATCCTTCACAACATTACATGCATATGTCCATTCTATTCTTCTTTGGCCTATGGGGGGGTGTTAAGGCAAACATTACACAAGTCCCTGATTGTGCATGCTTCATGTTGGTGTTTGACCAGGCTCCGTTGCAGTCGTGTGTTGGACAGTAGTGTTTCTGTGTGTTTGCCATGTGTTTTTATTGCCGGTACATCTGTGGGAGTTGTGGTTGGCACATGTTCCTCTTTGCAGGGACACCCATCCTGGGGTTTGTGTCATGCAGCTGCACTTGGCACCTGCCATATGTCCTGTACTATTCCCACTGTCGTGTATGCCTTCATGCACTACTACTGCGTGTTACTGTCTGTTTGTATGTGGTACACATGGACATTGTGATGGTTGGCTTGACCTATTCCCATGCTAGAACGTACACATCTGTCAATTAAGTTGTTTAAATCAAACTGTAACACTCATTCATATTTTCAAAATGACAGTCAATAACACAGGAAGCTGAGATTAATAACGTTTTACTACTGTGCAGCAGGAGGCAAAGAACTATGCAGTAAAAGTGTAGACATTTGTTGTACTCTATACATGTTACATCTGTATGAGCATTGTGTATATTATCATCTTTTGCACACATTAATGATGTGGTCAGTCACAAGGCATTTACATTGCTAGAGTCCACAACATTGTATTCCTACAACAGTGCTCAGGTAATGCTTATTAAATGTTTTCCCATGAGGATAGCACAACCGTGCGAGCCACATATTCAATTAGACTGTACTTGGTAAATTCTGCTCTGTCACGGTTCCAACACTGTTCAGATCCGTCCTCACTCCATTTCCTACTAGGTTCCTTTGTCTCTTTGCTGAGCAGCTGTACTCTGTGTTACAGCTCACAAGCCTATCCTCCTCAGTGGAAGGATGACAGATATACCTGTACATACATGTATTATTCTCTAACCGAGCAGATGACTAATGCTGAATGACATACACCTGCTGCACTGGTTACTGCTAGGGTCAGGGTTCAATCACACTGCAGCTACACTACAGGCAATTACATGCATGATAAGCTCTACTGCCATATTGTACGATAGAATAATATGCATTATACACTATTTGCTTCTAAAGTTGCACGTCATATATATGTTTAAATATGTATTTTGCTAACATTCTCCTCCTTTGATTGCTTCTATTCTATCCAGAAACATATACAACATTATTTCATTCCCTAGCCTCTTCCTCTCTGGAGAACGCTTAACTAGGCAAGTAATTTGTTGTACATTTCAAGAAGGATTGCATTTTCTATTGACAAATACCACTACAGGTCTTGATACATAGTCTCGGTTACAGATATGTCGCCAGAGTCCCTGACTAATACTTACATGCAAAGTATCCGCAATAGACACATGCTCCCAATATGAGCAGAACAACACAAATGGCAATCATGATATTCAGTATGACTGACCCCATCCACCAAATGGTTTGTGGAAATGGTTCGTCAGTGGGTTTGGGCCTGGTTCCGCCATGGATGACACCTGCTGTATTACCTCTAGGTGGGCGTTGATTTTGGTCTTTTCATGTGGTAGTTGGACACAGCGATCTTCTTTAATAAGCGAGCAAGACGCATTCTCGGCCATGGTGCAGTCGCAGCGCTATTACATTTTGTGACACAACAGTTCTCATTGCATCCAGTTCATCAGTCACAAGTTCAAGAGTGGAAAGTCACATTCATCATCCCTCCGACAGGTTTTGATAACTTCCTCTGTTCCTGATTGATTTCACTACTCCACAAGCTGGGAGTGTTCCAGCCCAGGTTATGACGCTGTCACACAAGTCCATATGAATCGGTATTCCTTTATCTCTTGCAGAAGACTGGAATGTCAGAACAGCTTCCATTTCACCCACTGGATTACTAGGTTTCTCGACTGTGTTCCCAGTTCTTCGAGCTATATGTGTTATAGTACGTTTCGCACCCAGAGGCAATTGTGCAGTATGTCATGTGACTGGAGCCAGATAACCCAAATAACAACTGCCGGACCAATTCCCAGGTAACCATTGATATGCTTTTTTTCCCACAAACAACATAACAATATTCTACTTTACTACTGATGCGGGTTACCTCTGCATGTAACATTTTCCTGTCTCTAACAGAGGACTGTTTATACAATTCAGGATGTTTCTGCACATCCTTCCACATTGTTCTCATGATGTTTCAATACAAATAATGAATGGTGCTACAAGTAGTACTGTGATCTTTGGCTGTTATATGACATTCATAAGACACAGTTATGTTACAAATACTCCCACAAACTGAAACTGTATCATGTTTATGATAACATACAATTCCTTTTGTGTAACAGGTAAGTACAGTGCCACGTTGTCCTGTGATCTCACAGAACCTGTATCAAAGTGTAAATATTCACAAGTCTCAATCTATCCCCAAGGGGACAACATGCATCGGAAGTCCTCCATATGATGTACGTATGGCAGTACAAACACAGCAATTTAAAGTGTTCATAGTCTGTAAATGCACACACGTCATGCCTAGGTATTTGTTGAAGTGTGGAAGACACTCTGTGGCCAGTTCATCACGTATCAGTATTTGTATCCGTGTAGTTATGTGCAGGTAAGGTCCCAGCAAATGTAAAGTAAACACAAACATGGTTAATAGGTGTATAACCATTAGGACAGCAAACAAAAATGTCTTTGGGGTTGCTTTGTATTGTTATACAAGTCTTGCCCGGGTGATTCAGGCTCTATGGTATATCAGCTACAAGATGTCAATCAGACTTGATATCCTTTACCGGTTTGAAAAATGTGAGGTGGACCCAGGACGACCTCTCTGTAAACTTTACTGCAGTAGGCGTTGCCAACAGGAGCTGGTACAGACCTTCACACTTTCCACTTGCCAATAATGTTCTTTGGATAACAGTGACATACACACAGGATACTGGTGTCATCCGTCTTCGTTTGCTCTTTATCTGTAAAAGACTTTAACTGAAGAACAGTGTTATTGGTTAACAATCCTCTCATGTCACCTGCTAATGAGCCATCGACCTCCGGCTCTGCAGGCATGACAGCTTTCCACTCTGGCACATGATATGCCATTCCACATACTACTTGATGCGTGCAGCACTTTACATTTGGAACTGTTGTCATGCTCAGCAATGCTAGAGGTAGACAGCACATGTAAGTCGTCTGGATGTCACCCACCAACCTCCTCTACTTATTTCTCGGGATCCCACTTTACAGCGCCAGCAGTCATGCTGACTGTGGGTTGTACATGCAATTTACATTCATGGAAATACAAAATAATCCCAGGTTGCGTGATTGTCTGGTTCACTACATGTGTTCTATTGTCACTGTAGCTTCTTTACAGCATGCCAGATCTAGGGATACTTTATTTTACTGGCACCTTTGCCACTGCTGCTGCATCGGATTCATGGTTGGGAATGCTTCTACCCATTATGATTATATATATGTGTAATCACTAAACAGTATTTGTTCCCTTCACATTTATTCAGATGTATGAACTCCATACAAATAGTACAGAACAGTTATGGTGGTGTAGGTAAACTCACTCCCTTCGGTTTAAATGCTCCCTGTGCATGATATCTACTGCAAATGTGACACGCTGCTCATGATGTTTGTATGTGGTTCGTAATTCCATATGTTAGGGATATTCTGTTAACCAAATGTACCATCCCCCCTGTTGAGACATGTCTCTACCCATGGCTCCACAAAGCCGCATATCTGAATACATTAGACGTTAATATTGGCTTTATCACTGTGGATATGTGCAGTCCGTGTTCAGGGATTGCTCCTCGTCATACCCACGTCGGCTTTTCTGCTTTCGTAGTTGATGTTTGCATTGTTTGTAAAATTTCTACATCTAAACTGTCTGAGGTTTGTCATTCCTCATTCACACAAACACTTTCCAACTGTGAGGCTGCTTGTTTTGCAGATGCATGAGCTCATGCCTTACATTTCCTACTGTTATCCTGTTGCTTTCTATGACTTGCACATTTACAATTACCTACTTTAGTGGGTAACTGAATGGAGTCTAATGCATTCAAGATCAATTGCGCATGATTAATCGGTTTACCGGTGGATGTTATCATTCTCCTATTCTTCCACTGCTGCTCATAAACATGCACTGTACAGACAACATACTGACTATCGGGACATATGTCCACACATCAGTTTTCCACTACAGTACAAGCACGTGTTAAAGCTATCTATTCTGCTGCTTGAGCAGACACGTTATGCTGCAGGGTTTGGCCGTCTACAATCTCATTATCAATAACTACTGCATACCCTACTTGATTCGTTCCTGTTGGACTCTGTCTACATGATCCGTACATTAATTGTCACCTCTGCATCATCTAAGGGTATATCAGTGATATCATGTCTGTGTGTAGTTATTTAATCCATTTCGTATAGGCAGTTGTGTGGTGTGCCATACACAGGTGTCGGACGTGACGTTGATAGGTTTCATGTTGTACAACGTTCAATCACCATATGAGGTTGACTCAGTGGTATGGTCAAACAAGACAAATGTCTAGCATGGGTCAGGAATGCTATCTTCTCTTGCAGCAGACTGATCGCAACTGCATGACACATTCTCACAGTGAGAGGGTGGTCTAGTAACATTAAGGCCGGGGCCTGTACTGCCATGGGTGCTACAACAACTGCCTGTACACAATGTGGCACTGACCATGCCACAGTGTCCAACTGCAATGAGTAGTGAGCTATGTAGCGTTGCTTACTTCCATGCTGTTGCATCAAGACTGACGTCATATATCTCCGCTTACAATCTACAGTCTGACAACATGTGTTATGATTATTTAGGAGACCTACTACAGATGTTGAAGCTATCAATCGTTCTAGTCTGCAGAAAGCTGTTTCTGCTACTGTAATCCAGTGTAGTATGTGTTGTGCTGCCATAGGTGTATTAAAGATTAAGGCAGACAATACAGCGGATTGATACATTGTTTGGTAACCAGCTTTGACAAATGTTAGTCGGCCCAGACAGGACTTCATTCCCTTCTTGTTAGTTGGCTTGTGTGCTTATGAAATTGCTACCGTCCTATCGTAATGTGATGTTCTACCCTACTTGGATACCACATATCCCAGGTACTTGACCTGTATTCTCTGTAGTTGCAATTTATGCTTGCTTACTTTATGTCCCTGTTCTGCTGAATATCTGAATAATGCTATTGTATCTTCCATACATTGCTGCTGGGTAGGGGCCGCAAGCAGAATATCATCCACATAAAGTAGAACTTGACTGGCCCTGGGTGGAGTTAACACTGGAATGTAGCTAGCCATCTC
Organism: Protopterus annectens; assembly: GCF_019279795.1. Lineage (NCBI taxonomy): Eukaryota > Metazoa > Chordata > Ceratodontiformes > Protopteridae > Protopterus > Protopterus annectens. The sequence goes on along the minus strand of NC_056745.1, from coordinate 164,763,655 downwards.
CTGTGGGAATATCGTTGTACTTTCACAGTATCCCGCGATAGCGGGTATGGCTGTATCTGTTACCCTGAATGTACATACAAAGCAATACGGACTATCTGGATGTATAGGTATTGCAAAGGAAGCATAGCTTATATGTACCACGGTAAGATACTTCTGTGGCGTGTTCATAGCATTGAATATAGTGTGTGGGTCTGGCACCATCGCTACCCTAAGTATTATTACATGATTTACAGCTTGTACATACTGTACCATCCGCCATTCCCCTTTGTTTTCCGATCAGAAGATACAGGGTATTGCATGGTGAACAGCGATTACATTGTAGATGGGGTAATGCCTCTGTGAGTTTACAGATATCTTCTGGTGTCCACGGTCTATACACTACGGGGTTGGGTCCTGGCCTTCCTGTCCTGCATGAGGGTTCGGTACTTCAATTAATTGACAGATATCCTCACTCTGTTCTAGTGACTGTCTTCTTACTCGGGTGTTCCTAGGTATGTTACGAGTTCGGGATGTGGTTTCAATAGCTTCTGTTACATTTGGTCGTTGTGCTACCTCTGTTGCCACAGGATAACGTGTGGGACTAGCCTGCCCTCCGCTTCATATCCTGGATGTGGTATCGGAGGTGGTAGGGTGTTGTGGGGGCTATCGGTACTACTGTATTATGATCTTCTCTGTGTGCATTATGATGCTTTGACATTTGTAGTGTTCTGTTCCCTTCAGTTCACTACCTCAATCCACCTATGTGCATGACGGATACCCAATTGTCGCTGTTTTGTCGCCTGCACATCTTAGGGCTGCCACCTTTCAAATGCACAATGTGGGACATTAGTGTTCGAACGTGTAATTTTCCAGGAAAAAGCATACCCACGGCCAGTACATAGGACAGGATTTCACTTTTTGCCAGGAGAGCGACCAATTGTTGTAGCATTTCAGTTGCTTATTCTGTTTATTATGATATTTTGTTGTTCCAGATACAAAATTACTGTTTTATGCTACCATTTTGAAATATATCTGGGAAATGTTTGTCCTGAGATATCAGGACATTTGCCATTTGTTCGGTTTGTTTGCAGGACACAACTGGCCAAAGAGGGACTGTCCCTCTCAGGGTGGAACAGGTGTTTACTGTAGAACATGTGCATCACATTTTCAGGGATTACAATGTTTCAGTAACGATATTTTGTGTAATATACCATCAATGTCGTATTTATTACCCCATTTTGCTGGATAACTCACATTATGTGCTCTCTGCGATTGCATATACTTGCCGTCACCCGTCAAACGCGGATCACATGATCTGTTTGTTCAATAAGCTCCCATATCCTCTACACGACTGCTACGCCCTTCTCTCATACCACGTGGTGTCTCCTTCCCTGTATCCACTGTAGTGTCTACAATGACTATTTACTCTGCTGTGTGTTCCCCTGACCTATGTTCAGATTTAACAGTATTTGGATAGGTCTTGACCGCTATCACAACTGTTAACAGAAACACAATGTAGTCTGGTCCCTGATCTACAATAGAGACAAAGAGGCAAACACTCCTTACCTGAGCCTCCTGTTTAAGGCTGCACGATTTCTTCTTGGGATCCAGTTTTCCGCTTTTCAGCCACAGATCAGACAGTAAACAGCCTCTTTACACACAACAATTCAGTCGGAGGTCTTTTCATTCAAGAACCACCATTTAGGCAAATTCTCCTGCGTAGATGTCTAACCAGCCATGCACTCTGACCTGTAGCTTACCAAGGGAATTCCGGATTACAAGGATCACAATGTCAAATAAGTTGTTAAAACCAGACTGTAGTTATCAGTAGGCTTTTCTAAGTGACAGTCAATAACACAGGAGGCTCGGGTTCAGAAAGTTTTAGTAGTGTACACAGGCAGGCTAAATCATATACAGTCCAAGTATGAGAGTATTGTCTGACTCTATACAGTAAGCAGTTTCTTTATATAGTGTTTACAATCAGCTTTTGCCCACCTTACTGACGTGGTCGGTCACAGGGCATTTCCATCACTATGGTCCACAATAGTCTATACATACGTGGGTGCTGGGGTCGTGCTTTTAAAATGTTTTCCCATGAGAATAACACAGCCTTGCAAGGCACCTTGTCAATTACACTGTCCTTCTGTGATTGTAACTGTTTCAAGGACCCTAGACTGTTCCGATACAGTACTCAGTTAATTTCTTAATACGTTGCTTTGTCTCTCTGGTAAGGAGTTGTACTGTTATCTTCGATTGAGCTCACAAGGCCATCCTCCTCAGAGGAAGGGGTGATGTTATGCATGTACATACATTTATTGTTCTGTAACTCAGCAGATAATTAATGCTGACAGACATAAGCCTGCTGTACTGGTTACTGCCAGGATCAGAATTCCATCACACTACAGCTTAGCTTCACCAATTACATGCAGGCTTACTTCTACTGCCATATTGTACGGTACGATTCAATGCATTATATAGTATTTCGAGTCTAAACTGGCACTTCATATGTGTTTCTGTATATATTTTTCAAACAACATCCATCCGGCCATATGCATGTTGTTCCGTCCTTTACCTTGACCGTGTGTATTTGGCCGTCCGGCAACGCTACTCTCCACATGTGATGTCCCACCTTCCCCTTCTTTGCCTGTAGCACCCTGTTAGGACGTCCTGTTTGATAGGCACGTGTTCCGCTATATGTGATCGACTTCACTGCATAGCTAAACATCGATGCGGTGGTTCAACAACCCGACTTGTCCACATGTGTACAGTTATGTGCACCGTGTCGTATGCAAACCTATATGGTTTCGACGGGTACATACCACATGCGGATGTACACATTCTGCAGACACATTCACATGCAGCCATTTACATATCTGTACCTGAGGTGGGTTGGTGACATGTGGGGTAATGATTTGCGCGTGGCATTGCCTAACACAAACATCTTACCACATTTCAGGTATGCACATTGTGTGTGGGTGTATAGCTGCACACGGATGCTAGCAGGTTAGGGTGCACAGGTGTACATGGGTGGGACTGACATGTACAATGAGGCTATTGTGTATTACATCTGAATGCATGGGTTCTGCTTCTGGATATTACACTTCAACATACGCCATCCAGTGTATGCGACAGAGACGTTGCTGGGTGTGGGATATGTTGCTATGCACATGTTTGCCTGTGTTTAAGGTATCTTGATTCCTTACTGTTGTTATGTCGACACAGCTACCCGGCTATGTACTCTCACAACTGCTTGTGACCATTATGGTTGGTACCTTTTCCAATGCCCATAGTGGGGCATGTTATGTGGAAACTTCGGAATTTGCAGGACTACACATACCCACGGCAAGTGCAGTTGACAGAACTTCACTTGTTTGCCATACTATAAGCTTATTCTGTAAGCATTTGGGTTCCTTATTCATTTTCTTATGCCATGTATGTGTTTCATATACAAATGTATATGTTTTATACTACTATTACATGTATATTGCGGGAATATTTTTGGCAGGGGATCTGAGGTCATTTTCCATTTTTCCGATTGTTGCAGGGACACAACTGTCTAATCAGGGACTGTCCATGGCACATTGGGACAGCTGGTAACCCTGGTGACCAGGCCCATGTCGCTACTGGGGTTGCCACCTTTTCCAGTTTCCAAGCTGGGATATTTCCGGGACTCACATCTGACTTTACAGGCCGACACATACACACGGTCACTATATAGCATAGAACTTCACTTGTTTGCCTAAGTAAAAGCTTATTGTTGTGGCAATTTGCTTGCTTATTCTGTTTCTTGTGACATTTAGGTATTTCAGTTACAGAAATAACCAATTCATGCTACCATTACATTAAATACGGGATATCATTATGTCCTACAATCTTAGCACATTTGCCATTTTTAATACGTTTTTTCGGGACACAACTGCCCATAGAGAGACTGCCCCACCCAAAGTGGGACAGGTGGTGACCTTAGTCGCTGCTCCTATGTCGGTGCGGCGCTGACATGCTGCTGTACACCTTCTCTGAGTGTAACCACTGACGGTGAATTGCGGGACAAACGCGGTCATATGCGTATCCTTTGCTCCTTGGATGGGTACACTTAAGCCTTCGTGGCTTGTATTTGCTTCTCCGTTTATTTGGGATGGGTACTATGCTGCATACTCTACGTGCGTTTCATTCTGCATAGGACCTGGCTGCTGCCATTACTATTATGGGCGGACCGTGGCTGTCAGCACATTAGGTTGCTCACCTCATGCCGGCTTAGACACGCCTCCAGACGCATCCTACCTGGGCTCGCTCACGTACACTACGCACGTGTCTGTGGTTGCGGTGCACTCTCATTAATATGCATATGGCGCTACTGCACCGGCTATTCACTGCACCGCCGGCGCAGACCTTACGCCGGCCTTGCGCCGAGCTTCTTGAATCCCAGGGTATATTTATTAACGTACCTGTTAATATTTATGTAACTGTATACACAATAACAAATATACAACACTATGCAGCTATTCTATCCTGTTCGACAAATTCACAATAGCTAGCAAGCAATGTACATTTAACCTACTTTAGGGGAAAACAAGAAAAATCAAGTTTGCTTTTCTGTTTTTACCTATGGCTTCAAAAGTAATGCAATGAAATTACCAAGTTTAAAACACTAAATATCTAAGAAAGAATATATTATTTATGAGTTACATACTGGGAAAAACTACACTGGTAGTTTTGTCTCCCTGCTTGGCCTATTATTGTTTTCTGTCAGAATTTATCCCATTGATTCACCTGTTAAAATGATCCTGGTCTCTGTTGTAGGATTGTTAGGATGGGAGAAATCTTAACCCTTCCAGAAAAAGATAAGGTCTCCTTGCACAGCATTCTGTTACAGAGGTATAATTCTCATTAGACTCAAGTGGACTTGTACCCATTCAGATGTTTTTGCAATATGTCTTTTTCCAGGAAAAAATATTGTGTTGAACAGCACGCAGCAACCCTTGTTAACAGCTTTCACTGCTCTCCTCTTTACCTGTTAAAGGTTTTCTTGGGGCAGACAGCATCTGAAAGTATCTGCTGTGACAGAAATGATAACGACAGAAAATAGTCCGAGACAGCTACATACCGCAGATAGCCCCAAACTATAAAAGTACAACTTGCTGCTGCAGTGGTGACATGGGGAGTTTTCGTAAGTAGCATATATTCACTCATTCATGAATTATCTGAATCCCACTTTATCACAAACACACACACACACACACACACACACACACTCACTCACCAGGAGGCAATTGGAATGACTAAATATGGGAATAAAATGGCTCACCTGGTAAAAACCCACAAGGACACAGGATGAGCATGTTGATTCTGGAGAAAAGACACCTTGGCCAGGTATAATACTTAACAACCAGGCACTGTGATAGCATACAGCATGCCAAAAGTATTGCAGTGCACCATATCTCTTACTTCTTTTCTGAGAATTTTTTAACAAAGCCAAAAAACAGGATGGAGAGGGATGAGGAGGCAATGATAAAAATCAAGGATAATTTTTAAATATTACTCTAATTCACTTAAAAAACTTAAAACAACAACAAATTTTGCATCAAAGTGCATTTTTCTGAACAATGAGTATGAAACTCTAATGTCTGGCATCAATTATTGACTGTAATCCTCAGTGATTTGCCAAAAAAATCAAATTTTACAAGAGGCAGCTCAAAAATATGAGAAAAAATTAGGTGTGTCCTACAAAATCAGGGGCATTTGAGAGGTATGGAGTGCCCTAAGTAAGTAAGTTTATGAGGCATTCTCTAAAGTAGATGAGATAAATGATGTAAGCTGTGACTTCCAGGAACCTGTCACACTTAATGTGATATACTCAAACCTAGAAGGGCACAATAGATTGGATGAATATGATATCAATAACATTGCTTTCAACTCTACTCTTACCATTAATTCATTAAAAACAGATTTGCTGAGTACTTTTTTTAGTGAAAATGCTATCTCTAATGTCTGAAAAAGTATTTTCAACCAATGTTGTAGATGCTGTGAATTTAATGTTTTTACCAGTGAAGACTTTGATAGCAATGAAAAACTAGCTGAGAACTGCAGATAGCACAAGAAAGACTGTTTTTTTGTGTATCTGTGTATTGTTTCAGATGTTTCTCAATTCTATAATCTCTGGCTAGGCTTATAAATGCCCTAGGGCAGATAGCCTAGTATGAACCTATGAACCTATAAGCTCAACAATGCGCTTACATTCAAGGCCAAAGGCCAGAACCTAAACCATAGTAAATGCTTGAACTACATAGCAGTTATCTAACTGGTTCAAAGTATTTATTTTTTCATAATCTAGTTATGCCACAGTCAAAGTAACAGATTAAGTGACACTCCACCCTTATACTGTACTGGCAATCCTACATTGTTAGAAAGTCTTATATTTAGAATAACTTTATGCCTACTCTTTTCAATATTCTGGTTCTTCTTTTTCCCTAGATATGGTACTCTGTGACAGCTTTTAACTTTCTTTCCCACTTTCCCTCCCATTTTTAGCCACCTACATGTTGCTCTTATACCCTCAACCTGCTTTTCTTCTAATACCCTCCCTATGTGAAAAAGTGCAAGCAAAACAGAAAGACAGAAATATGCATATAGTTGCTTTATGGCCTAATGTATATTGAATTATGACTGAAATGTAATTGCACATTTACTGTAAATGATTGTCAAACTGTTTTTTTCAAGCCTTTGCTGAAAATGTTTTTGCGATCAGTCAGACAAACTGGATTCAAAAATATAAATAAGTAAGCAAAACTTCTTTTTATTATTTAGCTAGCTCACTAAGGTTGCAATAATAGTTATACAGATGGGATCTGGTCAAGACACCAGGAAATTCCTAAGCTGTGCATCTGCAGAAATGGTATAGTGCATATGTTAAAGTGGGTTCTGTTATATTTTGGACATCACTAGGGGATTACCTTCTCTAAGTGCCTAATGTGTAGAGAGAATCCACAGCTTTCTGATCTCAGCAGCAACTTTGGCAATGTACTAAGCCACTGGTACTGCTAATGTTGGCATCAATAAGCTACTGTATGATCAAACTGTCTTTGTTAGATACATGTTCAAATTCTAATACAGTTTATCACCTACTTTGATATTTTTTCGAGAGCAGATCTTCTAGCTCAAATGGTTGTATTGTATTTTGTAGGGAAACTACATGTCCAACATTTTAATTGGAAAGAAACTTTCCTACATTATCAATGCTACAGAAAGTTAAAATACTGTAAGTAAATCATTTTAATATGACAAAAGACACTAAGTATTAATTTTTATGTGTGTCAAAACAACAAATCAAGCCGTTTACAATAATTTAGGGCATGGAATGTCCTGTAAAAAGTCACATTTTTTGAGGAAATGTTCCACAACTAGTATCAAAGCAGTAGTGAATTATTTACTGGTGTATTACTGGAATGTTAACAGCTGTCTATGAGCCACTGTATCCTTTTTCCTGTTGTTTTACTATAGCTTTGACCCACCCTGACAAAATGTGAGTGTGTAAAAAGGATAGGCAATCATGGCCTTGGCTGATAACAGCTTATTAGTTTGTGCCTTGTGTCCAGAAATTAGAAATAGCCTACTACGATTTCATGCATTATGCAGTGGACAAATAAAATATTTAGGCAGCATAAAAAAACTTTGATACCGCACTTTATAATAAAAGTGCACATTACTGCAAACGAGAGCAATTTAAAAAAAAGTAACAGTTGGAATGTGCATCTATCATTTAAGATTTAGACAGTAGTTGATGGAAATGTTACACATAAAAGTAATATTGAGTTTTGTATGATGGATTGCAAGGATACAAACTGGGCAAATGCAATGACAGAAGCTGAGCATATCTGCAGACTAAGCTGTGTGCGGGGTTATTGAATGCATCTACCCAGAATGCATGCACATGATTTGTACCAAGGGTGTGTTTTTCACTTAACATATGGCTCTTGGTGTATTTGTCCTGTTGTCTTTTCTGGTTACTAGGCTGCACATACCTCATTTTATTACCTTGCTGTGTTAACTACTTGTATTAAAATCTAGGTCGTGCAGCTCATTGCTCTGTGTGAGAGCTGGCTGAGTAGTTGCTTTCTTGAGGGCTGCCCATTACCTCACATATTTTATTTATTTAGGCATGTATGACCTATTTAATGAAATGTATGTGTTTATTTAATTTCTTGCCACCTGTGACTTACATTCAATAGCATCATACTTTCTAGGATGGCTTTATTTATTTTCCCATTATGAATCCTGATGAAACCATGACCTACATACTTTTATTTCTTATTTTGTAAGAAATTGTGCAACTCTGCATTCGGTTCAAGGTCAGTGCTTTCTCCAGATAAGCTTTCCCTTCTCCTTAGAGTTCATAAGCTTTGACTTTTGCCATTCTCATTTACTTCATGTAGTTTAATCAAAGTAGACTTATTGCAGTATCCATCCAACATGCCGTGATGCCAGATTCATTTTACTGGCTGTTTCACTATACACCTTTACAAAGCACAAGGTAGCTCTAATTATGACCATTTAGCTTAGGCTAACAACACAGCTACCAGCATCCAAGGGTGATCTGGGAATTTACAGTGTGCAAAGAGATACCATTTGGCTCACATAACTATAGCATGGAAGGAATATTCACATCTGAAAAGACTAAGCTGTGCAAAAGTAAATAATTTTTCTTGTGTGTACAGAATCTTTTACACCTGTGTATGCACTTAATTTACAGTTTACCCTCATAATCTTTCCAAATTCTAACTTTCCACAGTCTTCTTAGTTACTGACAAATAGAAAGTGTGAGATAGTTGTTGTTGTTGTGTCTTTCGGCTTTTCCCGGTTAGGGGTCGCCACAGCGGAACTCCGGTCCGCTAATGATTGGTAGTTGATTTTTACGTACCGAGTTACCAGCCCTGACGCACAACCTTCAACGAAGGTATGCCCATTCACGCATGTCTCCACGCAGAAGACGCTCTAGCTGAGAATCAAACCAGACAGCGACTTACTGTGAGGCGACAATGCTACTGCGGCACCACCACCGTGGGTAGGAAGTGTGAGATAGTGCAAAGCCTAAACAGCAATACTGATACTTTCTTTCCACTATACCTGACCACAGCATGTGGCAGTTTATGGTTCTTACTTCTAATGCTTATACACCAAGCCTATTGACCCTTAAAATACCGTGTTGTTCCCATCCCCAACCAAGATCAGTCTCAGATTAGTCTATAATCAGAAGGTAACTCAGTAAAAAACATTAAAACCTGAGATGGATACAGCAATGACTGGATCCACCTGCTTCCATATACAATAATCTTAATGAAAGAAAGTTGAGTAAGGTAGCACCAGCACTAACTAGTGACAAGCTGACCTTTTGTAATAACAAGGAATGATACTGCCATAGTTCAGCTAGAGAAATAAAATGTCAAATATTATACACAGTAGCATGATGACAATTGCTGTAACTGGTAAAGTTTAGGGACCAGCAAGTCAATACATGTACTCTTTCTAGCTTTATGGGACAACAGACTGGTTAATCTACAGCAGAGCATAAACTGCTCTAAAGCGCTGGCTATGTGATCTTCAGCATAGAATCTGAAGGTAGGAGAGAGCTGGAATTATTGATGATGCATAAACAGAAAATTCACTGGCAGTGAATCCTTATGTAAAAAGCAGTCAAGGACTTATAAATTAGAAAATTAAAAAAAAAAAATCAGTTTAAATCTGTCTGTTTGTACTGAATCAAGTGCAGGGAAACAGGGAAACTTAACCTGAGTTACATAGTGTAGATCAACATGTGTGTATATACCTTTAAGAAATTATCCAAGGGCTTGCACAAGTGTATAAATGCTGAGTATGTGTGAGCCTGACTGTCATTTTGTAGTTAGCTGTTGAGATGTAAGCACGTATGTATGTAAGCTCTGTTTGTTAACTAGTTCGTTCGTATTTAATGATGCTGCTGTCCATCCTGGTGTGTTTGTTGGTATTAAAGCATCAGAACAAAACCCCGAGTCTTCTTGTTTTATGCATTAGAGATGAACGAGGAACGTGTCTAAAGAACATGAAGTCAGAAGAGGCATATCTAAAGGACATGGTGCAGAAGCTGCATATCTAAAAGGACATGAGGTTAGTAGAAGCATACCGAAGGGACATGAGGTCAGAAATGGCTTGGCTAAAATGACTTAAGGCACTTATTTAGATGCTGGTGGAATATAAATGAGTGGATCATCCTAAATGTGCAAAACTTCGCAAAACAGGTCAGAAACAGATTTCAGGTATTAAAACTTGCTCAGCACTATTTCTTTTCACATAATATGAAACCAGGCATACAGAACATTCTAAATAATTTTTGCATAAACCGATATGTACGATATTGATAAAAATATTCAAATTACTACGGAAAATGTTTAAAATAAAGTACGAATTGCATAAAACAATTAAAATAAGGGGAAATGACCACATTTTCACAAAGCATATGTATTTTCATATTAAGCAAAGATATCCAAGTTATCAGAAGTGTATAAAGTGTTTGCATGTTTGTGCAGTGTTACATTAAAGTTATTTCACTAAGTACAACCATTACAAGACACATTTCACAGAGTTCAGCCATTAGAGAGCATATTTCGCAAAGTAAAGTATTTTGAAGAGTTTATTGTGCATATGAATGTTGTTACAAGCTCGCAGAACAGTTTCTTAGTATATAATTACAAGAACATATTTTCAATGTGTTTGTGCATACCTTGTGGGCATGGCAGATGGATTTCAAAAACCCTGTGCACTTGTGTTTGACAATAATATTGCTGAGAACTGGAGAGTGTTTCAACAAGTGTATGACATTTTCATACAGTCTACATTTTCTGATAAAGATGACCGTACAAAAGCATTTATTCTGCTTAATTTAGCTGTGTCAGAAGCCATAGAAAGGGAACTCTCATTTGTGTATGCACCTGCTATTTATACCGGAGAGGGGGAAAACCATCATATTGTACAGGTTGAGTCAAGGGAGGACACAGAGTGCTTGAAACATAAATTTAGAGAAATATGTAACCCCCAGACAAATGTTACTATGGAAAGGCACTTCTTTTACACAAAGGATCAAAAGCCTGGTGAAACTTTTTCAGCATATATAACTGACCTGAGATTATATAGCTAAAACATGCAGATTTGGTGACTTAAGGGATGAATTGATAAAGGACAGACTTGCGTGTGGTATAAAAGATGATGCTGTGAGAAAGCTTTTGCTTCGTGACAGTGATTTAACCTTGAATAAGGCCACTGAAATTTGTCAGATATACGAGCTCACAGAAAAGCACATACGTATGCTTACAAATGAGAATAGAAAGGCACAGTGATAAAGTTCATGTTGATAGTATGTAGCACATTATTAAAAGAAACAGACCCAAGCACATGGCAGCTGTAACCCCTGCAACACTCGCTGATAGACACAGAACTTTCATAGGTTCATAGGTAGGTAACTAGGCTACCGGCCCAAGGGCCTATGTAAGCCTAGCCAACAAGGTTCCCCTGGCTTACGCCACCCAAGAAAGTTATTTTCCTGTGCCACTGTTGAGCAGAGACACAGAAGTGATCCCTGGGGTGTATTTCCTATTTCCCATCCACTCATCAAGAATTCTTGAAGAGTGCTAATGAAGAACTTTGCTTGACATAGATGGGTAGCCTGTTCCAGAGTATGGGAAGTCTCTGGGATAGGAATCTATCCCTCCAGCATGTCCTGTTTATTGTGGTGACAAGGTTTAGGTCCACAGAGTGTGTAGCTCAGAGGGATTGGGATTTCTTTAGGTGTAGCATGTCCAACAGCTCTGGGTTTGACACAGCTTTATATGTTAGGCAGAGATCACCTCGGAGTAGGCGATATGCTACGGAGTAAAGCTGGAGTTTTTTGAGACGGTCAGTGTAGGGCATTTGTTTGAGTCCAGTAATCCTCTTTGTGAGGTACTTCTGTGGTCTTTCCAGCTGCTGCTGATGTCTTGTGAGGTACATTCCAAAAGGGGCTTTGTACTCTATAATGGGTCTAACGAGTGTCGAGTAGAGGGGAACAATGACCTCTTTTTTCCTGGATGAGAACCCTTTTATGATGAGGTGTGCCACGTAGAAGGACTTCCTGACTACTGTGGTGATGTGACTATCAAAGGAGAGACTACTGTCCACCTGGGTCCCAAGGTCTCTTATCACGCATTTGGTGTTAAGTGGATTGCTGCCTTTGCACAGTCTCAGTGAATCATAAGAATGAGTCAGCAAACTCAAAGCATGGGCCCCAACCAAGTTTCATTGCCAACTGTCATAACTGTGGTGGTAATCATGAAACAGGGAAAAATGTTTAGCTTTTGGTCAGCAATGCCACAAATGTAATAAATAGAATAATTTCAAAAGATTTTGTAAATCAAAAGGCCCACGTTCTTTTATCAAAGGGGAACAGTTTAAGAAATTAGTTGATCAGTTAGACTGTGACAGTTCTACTCTTTATGTTGATGGTGTGTCAGTGCTTCATGAAATGGTTAATGCAGTTGATTTAAGGGCAAAGAATGAAGTATTTTGTACTATTTGGATAAATGGCAAACCCACAGAGCTCAAAGTTGATACAAGTTCCAAGTGCAATGTTATGTCAGCAGAAATATTTGCTAGAGTGTTGTTTGTCTTTCGGCTTTTCCCGGTTAGGGGTCGCCACAGCGGAACTCCGGTCCGCTAATGATTGGCAGTTGTTTTTTATGGTGTTGAGTTGCCAGCCCAATGCCCAACTTTCAATGAAGGCATGCCCATTCAACACATGTCTTTCGAATGCCCACTCAACCGTTGGGAGGACATGCAGACTCCACACAGAAGGCAGTCCCAACCCAAGCCAAGAATTGAATGGGAAAACCTCTTGCTGTGAGGCAACAATGCTACCGCTGCACCACCATGGAAGAAACATTTGCTAGAGTGTATAAAGGTGAAAGGCTTGATTTGGCAAGATGTGTGAAACTTGTTGCTTATGGAGGTGAAGAAATTCAAACTGAAGGCTCAGTAGTGCTTTCATGTTACTCAGCTGGAAGAAGCTACGGCTTATTATTTTATATGGTCAAGAGGCACGTCCAGTCATTATTAGGGCTCAAAGACAGTTTGAAAATGGGATCGTTTTTCTTCAGTAAGGAAGTCGGCCATGTTACCTTAAAAGACCACTACTCTAATTTTGCCCAGCACATTTTTCCTACCTATGCAGATCTTTTCCAAGACAAACTAGGCAAACTTCCAGTTGTGTACTCCATGAAGTTAGACCCAGAGATCAGTCCAGTTATCAGGCCAGCACGTAAAGTTCCAACAGTCATGCAGGACAGAGTCAAAGCAGAGTTAGATAAAATGGTGCAACAAGGTGTAATTTGTCCAGTTGAAACTCCAACTGAATGGGCATCTTCCATGGTGGTAGCTCATAAGAAAAGCTCAGATGACATCTGAATATGTATTGATCCATGAGATTTGAACAAAGTGTTAAAAAGACTTTATCATCCAATGGGCACAGCCAAAGAAGTCGCAGCCTTGATGCCAAGTGCCACTACTTTTTCTGTCTTAGATGCAAAGAGTACATTTTGGCAAATTCAGCTTGACAA